>NW_027187185.1:1080613-1230673 GCF_028583685.1 Petaurus breviceps papuanus
ATATATATATATATATATATATATATATATATATATATATATATATACACACATTTCTATTCCCTTCAGCTAATCTCATACTGAGAAAAGTTTCATCAGTTACAATGATCATTTTTCCATACAGGGATGTAAATACTTCAACTTTGGTAAGTTCCTTATGATTTCTTTTCCTTGTTTAACTTCTCATGCTTCTCTTGTTTTTTGTATCTGAATGTCAAATTTTCTATTCAACTCTGTTTTTTTTTTTAATCAAAAATGCTAGAAAGTCCTCTATTCCACTGAATGACCATATTTTCCCCTGAAACATGATACTCAGTTTTGCTGGGTAGGTGATTCTTGATTTTAATCCCAGCTCCTTTGACCTCTGGAATATCATATTCCAAGCCCTTTGATCCCTCAATGTAGAAGCTGCCAGATCCTGTGTTATTCTTATTTTGTTCCCACAATATTCAAATTGTTCCTTTTTGGCTATTTGTAATATTTCCTCCTTGATCTGGGAATTCCAGAACCTGGCTATAATATTCCTAGTATTTTTCTTTTTGGGATCTTTTTCAGGAGGTGATTGGTGGATTATTTAATCCTCTATTTTGCCCTCTGGTTCTAAAACATCAGGGCAATTTTCCTCGAGGATTTCTTGAAGGAGGATTTCTAGGTTCTTTTTTTGATCATGGCTTTCAGGTAGTCCAATAATTTTTAAATGATCTCTTATGGATCTATTTTCCAGGTCAGTGGTTTTCCCAATGAGATATTTCACATCACCTTCTATTTTTTCATTTTGTTTGGATCTGTTTAATAGTATCTTGATTTCTCATAAAGTCACTAGCTTCCATTTGCTCCAATCTAATTCTGAAGGAATGATTCTCTTCAGTGAGCTTTTGAGATTCTTTTTCTATCTGGCAAATTCAGCTTTTTAAGGCATTCTTCTCCTCATTGCCTTTTTGAGCCTCTTTTGCTATTTGAGTTAGTCTATTTTTTAAGGTGTTATTTTCTTCAGTCAGGTTATTGACTCTCATTTCATACTTTTCTTGCATCTTTCTAATTTCTCTTCCCAATTTTTCCTCCACTTCTCTTATTTGTTTTTCAAAATCTTTCTTAAGGTCTTTTATGGCCTATAACCTGCTCATATTTTTCTTAGAAGCTTTTGGTGCAGGAGTTCTAACTTCACTGTCTTCCTCCTGTTCCATGCTTTCATTCCTTTTTGTCCCCACAATAGGAGTATAAAGTTGGGTTGCTCTGTTTGCTTTGCTTCCTTTGCCTGCTCACATTGCCACTCAATTACTTGACTATTGGGCTTTTTGCCACAGTAGGACTCTGCTACCAGACAGGGTAGCTTCGTCCCAATCACTGCAGTTTTCTCAGCTGCTGAAGGTATTAGTTGGGTACGCTCTCTGAAGCCTCCACACACTCTGGCAAGCTGGTCACACACCCCAGGACCTCTACCCTCTCACTTTGTCCTTAGCATTTATATGTTGATAATTCTAGAGACTGCCAGAGCTGCTGTTAATCTGAAGTCCCTCCAGCCGGCACTGGTCATTTCCTCCCTGAGGCTAAAACCTCTGTTGGGGGGGTGGAAGGGGAGGAACTGGGTTTGGGTTTCAGGGCACTGTGCTCGCCACTTCCTGCTGGCCTGATGGGCTGTCCTCTGAGGGAGGTTAGCTTCTCTGTGTCATTTTGTGGGTTCTGTAGCTCCAAAGTTTCTGCAGAGTCACCTTTTACATGAATTGTAGGAGGTGGAAGCTGGAGCGCCGTGGAAGTCCTGTTTCTACTCTGCCATCTTGACTCTACCCCATAGAGAACACTTTTAAATGAATCATAAACCAGACTGCAAAAAAACTGAGTGAGAAGAAAGGAAGTGGAAGCACTGAGAATAGACTAAGAAAATTCTGTGTAAAATGTACATAAAGGCAATTCTGAGACAATGACCTGAAGCTCATATCCTCATAGTTTTCATGAGATTTAAAGCTGGAAGAAATGTTAGACAACATCAGGTCTCAGATTTAGAGTTGGAAGGGATATTAAAAGTCCTTTAGGCTTTTTAGATAAGAAAACTGAGGGCTAACAAGGTAAAGTGATTTGAAGGTCATTCAGCTGAGTAAGTATCAGTATAAGAAGTTAAAGCCAGGTCTTCTCACTCTAAATCCAGTATTCTTTTTCACTATACTCTACTTAGGAGGTGCTACTGTGAGTGGGTAAGAAGAATATGTGAATGTAAGAGTGAATCAATGAAAAAAATATTAAGTGTTTATCATGTACAAATATATGAGTAGAGAAGTTAGGGTGTTGACAGCCAAACCTGCCTTCCTGCTCAGAATTAGTACCAACTGACATTCCTTGTGAAATCAGAGATAGTTGGTGGACAGAAATTGTTATCATGGTACTATTTCTAACATTCTAAAATAACCAATATTCAATATATGAATAGGTGATGATATCTTGTGTTTACATAGTGTGTTATTTTTGCTTCACAACACCACTGTGGGATATGTAGTGCAAATATTATTATACCCATTTTACCAATGAGGAAACTCAAAAAGAAAAAAAAAGTAAAAAAAGTAATTTGCCTATTATCACACAAGCAGAAAATGTCCAGACTCAATCCTAAATTTTCTGTCTGAATTTAGTGGTTTTTCTATTATGTCATGCTGCAAGGTAAATGTCAGGATGCCAAGGTCCCCCTGGCTTTTCATATGCTCTTCTTATCTTAAGATCTTAAAATGGGGTCTCCTGAACTCAGTTTCAAGTCATCTTTGGTGGAAGTGTACTGCGAGATTCAAACAACTCAAAGGATGAGTTACTGAACTAAAATACCATTCAACTGTGAAATTTCAGTTACGCTAAACTCTATTTGCTTTGGCGTTTATATTAGGGAGAGAAAAGTGTGAATCAATGCAAGCACACCAAGGAGTTGAAGTTAAATAGTGTTTGGTTTCACTTGTCATAGACAGAGTACAAAAAGTCAAATAGTCTAAATGGACTGTTCTGAAGCTCAAATAGCCACCTGAAGTTTTCTGATAACAGATGGAGTCAACTGATTAATCAAAAGTCTTCTTTTCTCTGTCTTTTTTTTTTAACATTCAATAATGATATCTATAGGCAAACCAGTGAGGTTAATGAACTGGGTGCTCCAGTGGCTCAGGAAATTAGCAAATTATTAGACAAAACCTGCCCTTGGCTTCTCACTTTCTTAATTTCATCACTTGAGTCATGCAACCTTGAACACCAAAGCACACTGGTGCAAAAAGGGAATTGTATATTTAAAATTGTAGATTGGTAAACCGGCCTAACTCTTCTTTTTAGAAGGTGGCTGCAAAACAAAGGAAAATAGTAGCTTTTCACTTAAAGATGATATGGGATGATGATTTGTTTCTTTTTCAAGTTGAACTGAATATGAGTTTGACAGATTCACACACATTAGGATATTGGTATTGAAATGGGTATTTCAATTATCCTTTCCTCCAATCTCTAATCAGAAATCCAATCTGTTCTTTGAGAAAAAGCTCCTGGCTTAAAATTTTTAATCTCTGCAAAACTGTTTTACACCCACATTGTTTTCTTTAATAGCTCCATTGCCTTAACTGCTAAAGTTTTATGTGTATTTATGTAAGGGATTGAGTGTATTATGCATTATGCATCATGCTGCTAGCTTCAGGGAGAACAGGGGCAGTGCACTACTAATATAGGGCCTACTACTGAAAGTTTATGAATGTATTAACCTCTGATTTTGCCTCTCTCCTCAAAATTAGAAATGATTTTTCCAGGCTACACAAAGCAAATCCAAGACATAGGAGGAGAATTGATCACAGAAGGAAGATGATTTTTAAATGTTTCTTCAGGGTTTCATATTCTGAAACATGTCAACGGCAATTTAATCTTGAATTTGAAGCATTATTGCAGAGAATAAGATTTTTTAATCTTGAGATGTACAAGCATTATTTCTCTGGATCAAATGTAAACCTTGATCACAGGTCCCAACTAGGGTCCAAGTATCACTACCTTGGGGCCCATCTAGATCAGTCTTATATGTTGCCACCTTCTGTCATTGCCACCCCCGCCCATCACTCCATTCCACTTTTATGATTTCATAAATTATTGAAGAACAATTTCTGTTTTACTTCTGAAAAGGCATTCTTTCTAAGTTACTAAATTTTTTTTACTTTTAGGTTGCTGTGTTGCTGGTCTCCAACATGGTATGATCCCATCAATGTTTCGTTTTTCATGCTTGCTACTGTTATAATAGATCAATATGACTGCAAGCATTTTTTAAATAGACCAAATCACTTTGCTAGCTTTTGCAGTTCTTTGAAAGTTGGATCCTGGACAAAATAAGCTTTTGTCAAATGAAATTAATTATCAATTTAGCCTATATACTTGGGTATTTGAAAAAGCATGATGCTCACACTACCTGGTATGTTTAAACTATGCCTTACTAATGTGATATTACTTTTGTATGGGAAAAAATAAAACATTTGGTTAATCACATGACACATCTGGAAACAACTTTTTTCCTCCTCTATTATCACCAACATGAGTTGCTAGGGACCGGGGACTGGGAGAAAAAGAGGAGGAAAGGAGAATACATCTCTCCCTTTCTGTCTCCCTCTTCCTCAACATTTCCCACTCCTGCTACATGATTTCATCATGCCTCTGATGTGAGATAACTTCCTCCCTTCTTTGTGAGTTTCCTGAAGGCAAGGATTGTATAATGTCTTTCTTTGTATCCCCAGTGCTTAGTGACATGTGGTAGACACTTAATAAATGTTTATTGACTTTGACTCTCTGGTTCATTTATTTATTTATTACACACTTATTAAGTGCCTGCTAAGTGTTATGTACCATGCTAAGCTCTGGGGATATAAATACAAATAACTTGTATTTATATAATTTCATGTATTTCATTGGGCCACTCTCTGTTTCAGGTTAAGATTGCTTTTCTAATTACTATTCCAAACCTAAAATTCAACTTCATGGTTTTTCTGGCTCTTCCCAGAGGATCATTCATAATCACTCTCTTCCTTTTGTGAATACAGACATGGATAAATATTTAAAATGGCTGTACTATTCATTATGATGCCAATCAGCTTAGGAACCCACATTCTGGGCCTCTAACCTTCCTGTCCCTTACCATTGCTAAGCCCTTTGTACCTCTGTAAACCACCCAGAATTTCCCTCTAGAAGAAAATAAACTAGGTTTGGGGATTTTAAAGTGTTGATCCTAAAAATATGATAGTCTTTAAGAATGTAAATGGCTGTTAAATAGAAGAAAGACTAAATCTGGTCTGCATTGCTCTAGAGAGCAGAAATAGGAGAAATAAGTGAACACTTGTAGTGAGGTAGATTTTTTTTATACAGGTAAGCAATACCTTCTTAGGACTTAGAGCTTCCAAAGTCAAATGAGCTACCTCAAAAAGTGATTGACTCAATCTAGATATGGTGGTGCAGGCATTCATTCCCTCCCACCAGGGAGGCTAAGGTTTCCAAACCTCTTCAGATTGGGAGTACTGAGCAGCAATGGGCTAATTTTAAGCCAATCAGGTGTCTAGACTATTTGTTATTAATACAACGAGTTTGCTAAGGAGGAATGAATCTGTCCAGGTTGGAACACAGAGAAAATTGAAGCCCTCAAGGTGATCATTGTGGCCCTGGGTCAGTAAGTGGCCCCAAGATAGGGAGGGAGACCCAGTGAGAAGAAAGAGATTGACTCTATTAACTCTCCATTATGGGTGGTCTGTAAGCAAAGGTAACTTGTACTTGGAGAGCCATCTTCATAAGACCCAAAGTTGGATTAAATAGACTCTGAGGTAATTTCTGACTGAAATTCTGATTCTCTGAATTCTCATATTTAAATGCCTGGTGGTGATATTGGCCATTAACTTGATCCTATTCAACGGAAAGGATCAGCAGATGGGTCAGTCCCATGTCACAGTAGGAAGTAAGTAAGTAGGAAGTAAGAAGGTCTCTGGTTTGAATAGAGTAAATCATCCTCTATTCCATAGTTTTGCTCCTCTTTATATAGCCACCCTGTGTCAACACTCTAGGTAGTGTAGTTAGTATGAATTTATCCAATTAGATTAGCCAGGTTAGCCTCACTTACTGGCCTTGTATGACTCCCTGAGTCCACATGAACTTGGCATAATTGAATCCAGTCCCCACAGGAAAAGATAGAGCACATTTAGATACTGCATATGGTTTTACTCTTTGTATAGAAACATTAAAGCAATAAAATGATACATGATGGAACATTGCAATCCTTTTGCCCAGCCCATATATCCTACAACATGTAAGCAGATTAAAATATTACAAAGGTTGCCCTAAATCCCAATCCAGGGAAGGCACAAGTCAAGGTTTTTGTTTTGTTTTGTTTGTTATTGTTGGCATCTTATAATCACTTGTACTTCCAGGGGGAAATAAAACATAGAAAATATCACATTCACATAATTGAGTGGAGTTAGTCACTAGATGAAGACTAAGGAACTATGAATGTAAGTCTTTGGTCCCTTATAGGGACATAGACACCAGGACAGAGGGAAGACTAAAATTCCTGACAACTAGTGCTATTCCTTTTATAAAAAGTTTATTGCCCCATTTCAGTTTTGCATGACATTTTCATTTTCAAATTATGCCCTAACCTAGAAGAGCTCTCTTGTAATAAAGGAGCAATTAAGCAAAGCTAACAATATAGTGACCTCATCTGAAAATGCATGCGACATTCTGTCTTTAGCACCTTCACAACCTCCCTATTTTGGTCCGTGGTTTTTTTTTTTTAACTATCAGAAGTCTATTTTCTCTCCCTTCCATGTCTCACCATAAAGAGAAAAGAAAAACAAGTTCTTTGTAACATATTTATATATATATATATATATATATAGTTAAGCAAAACAATTTATATCATTAACTATATGCAAATACATGTATTTAAATATATAGTATATATAAACGCTGCATCATGTAATATATACATAATATGTGTGTACATATATATGTAAATATATTAATATATGCACGTGTCATTCTGTACACCAAAACCTCATCTCTATTAGGAGGTATAAAGTATATTTCAGTGTGTGAATGGTTATTGTATTGATCATAGTTCTTATAACTTTCAAACTTAGGAAACACTCTGTCAACAGAAAAGGAGTATAAAACTGGGGGAAAAAAAGTCACCCAATTGGGGAACTCTGGAAGATAAACATTGATAAGACACAAGGAAAAAAATCTATAGCTATAGACTTGGAAGGTAAAAGTTTAAAAGAAAAGTGCTTAATTAGATGGCCTCTAAGTTACATGAGTAAGTACCTCACAGGGACTCTGTGGGAGAAAAGAAAATCCTTTGAGTGTCTAGGATGATGTAAAGCCACATGGAGGCATTGGTTAACACTAAAAGGAGTTTTATACTCTTGATATTTTTTCTATCAGGCCTAATTTAGGCTTGATAAATCAAGCACCTTTACCTAAAGTATCTGGGCATGTAGAGAAAGGCACCTAGAGTGGCTGATAAATATCCATGAAGGCAGCCACCAAATCGAAATACAGTTCAACCAGCATTTTTTAGAGGACAGTACTATGGAGATATGGTATAGGAAAGCTGCTGCTGCTATGATCTCTTATCCCACCTAACTATGGAAAGAAATATGGCAGACAGGCAACTAAGCACTGGCAAGTAGTTTAGACATATATCTGATAAGGTTTCCTGAACACCTGACTAGATATCTAGCATCAAGTAAAAGGCCCAAATCAATCATCTCTCTATAAGAATGAAACCTATCTAATCGTGACCAAATTTTGTTCCCAAAATAATCTTCACTTATAATTGTTTTTACAAGAAGATGCATTTTATGTGTCTTCTGTCCTTATTCATTTTGAGCAGATATTTGACTTCCTTAGTATAAAGAGCTCCTAGAGAAGAAATTCTCTCTACCAATGAAAGTCTGCACCTGAACTGCAACTGACACTCCTTGAGAGATGCCTAGAGCAGAGGTCTCCAATACTGTCCATATGTGGACCTCAATACTCTTGAGTATAGCCTAAACCAAATTAAAATGTAATGGGAAAATAGTTAACAAAATAAACAATACAATATAAATAAAATTCCATTTTTAAAACTAAGTCAATATGCAGACAATGGATTAGCGGTCCCCTGCTTCTATTTGAGTTTGCTATTACTGGCCTGTGGCACTGAGAGGTCATGTGACTTACCCAGAGTCACACAATCAGTATATGCTAGAGATAGGGATTGAACCCAGGTCTTCCTGACTAGTGGGTCAGTTCTCTATTCATTATGCCAGGCTGCTTCTCATCCCATTTATGCCCCACCATTTTTTTCTTATAATCACTTCAAACCCTAAAACACTGGTCCTGCTTCTAGCCTAGCCCTCGAAGCCATCATCTGGTGAAGCAATTCCTGTAGAGGAGCCAGGCCCACACCCCCACTAAGTGCCAATCAACAGCCACCCACAGGGCAGACAACCCAGCCTAGATGGAGTACCAAAGCGCAACAAGGGTAAGTCAAACAAGCATCAGTACCTTGACCATCTCCCCTTAGGCCCTAATAGAAATAGGCTAGGACCCTGAACCCAAAAGGCTTTGGAATAATGTTTTCAGTACAGTGCCCACAACCATCATCTGGGAAAGCAGTTCCTATGGAGATGCAGCCTAGAAATTGATCCTGCTGGTACAACCCAGTCACAACTCCTAAAGAACCAGAAAAGAAATCTCTTTCAACTAAAGTCCTTAGGAAATGCCAAATCATGTAACATCAGAAACTGATATGATTTTATCATATTGGGAAATTATATTTAAAAGATCTATTACCATCTATCTGCTTTGCTGATGCATCCTAAAGATGGATCATGGAACTTTTCCATATGACTTGGGCTGAAACCTTGCATATGTTCTGCCTTCCCCATTAAAATGGAAACTCCTGGAGTAGATGTTGAAAAATTGGGACATGAATATATTCTTGCTGGAGTTGTGAAATGATCTGACCATTTTGGAGAGCAATATGGAACCGAGCTTTTATAGCCAAAGGGCTATAAAAACTGTTTATACCCTCTGATCCAGCAACACCAGATCTGTACCCCAAAGAGATCAAAGAAAAGGAAAAAAAGGTATTTTATGTACAAAAATATTCATAACCATTTTTTTCGAGGGCAATTGGAGTTAAGCAACTTGCCCAAATTCACACGGCCAGTAAGTGTTAAGTGTCTGAGGTCACATTTGAACTCAGGTCCTCCTGACTTCAGGGCAGGTGCTCTATTCGCTGCACCACCGAGCTACCCCTATAACCATTTTTGTGGTGGCAAAGAATTAGAAATTGAAAGGATGTCCATCAGTTGAAGACTAGCTAAGCAAGTTGTGACATGATAGAATGCTATTGTGGTACACAAAGTGAAGGGAAGATTTGCTTTCAAAAAAATCTGTGAAGGTATACATGAAGTGATGCAAATTAAAGTGAGCAGAGTCAGGAGATCATTCTAACAGTAACAACAACTGTGAATGATTTATCTATCTTCAACAATAAAATGATCCAAGAGAATTCCAAAAGATTTATGATGAAACATGCTATCTAAAGAACCGATGGACTTTGCATGAAGATTGAAGCATACTTTTTTAAACTTTCTTCGTTTTTCTTGTTTTGATGTAGGTTTTGTTTGGGATTTTTTGTTGTTGTTGTTGTTGTTGTTGTTCTATTGTTTTTGCAGCCTGGCTAATATAGAAATATGTTTTACATGAATGCCTTAAATAATCTATATCAAAGTGCTTGCCTTCTCAAAGAGGGGGGAGGGAAGGGAGGGAGTGGACAGGACAATGTGACTTCCAAGTGCTTCTTGTCCCACAGGAAATCAGGAACTGCCTTGGGGCCTCTTGGTTCCAAGGCTGCTCTGTACTCCTTAGAGATAAGGATGTGCTGAGGGCCACAGTCCAGTTGCCAGCTCACAAGCTCATCTCTCAAGAGACCGCTGGCTTGATGAGCAGCAGCTGATGTGACTGGTTTGGCCCCCCTCCATTGGTTCATACCCCCATGCTCGAGGAGATCACGCTTGAATCGTGCTCACTTTAAAGGTACATAAGGAGCCAGCTTTTTTCTCTCCAGCTCACTCCCGTGCCCTGCCATCTTAGAATAAATTACAAGTCGTTTCTCTTCCTCATCTCTGGCCTCTTCAGTCCCTCCTGAGAACACAACCTAAGCCTGGCCCTTAGGTTAGTAAAGTTAGCAGCCACTTACAAGGGAGGAAATTTGGAATTCAAAAATGTTTTTATTTTTTTAATTGTTTTTACATGTAATTGAGAAAAATGAAAATACTCTAAAATGGAAAAAAATAATAAATTGACAAGCAATTTCTGATCTACATTGGGAGAAGGAATTTCGTCACCAGGTAGTCATTCCACCAATAACATCAGAGTTTTGAACCATCCAGACTTATATACATACATGCATATGTATATGCATACATATATACACAAACACATATAAGATGTATATTCAAAATATATGTATTAGATATATCTATGCACATCTATCATACACATGTGTATATTTATATAGATTGTGTATATATAAAACACATGATATATGTGTATACACAAACATTTATATAGGCATACATATGTATATGTGTGTGTAGTCATTAACAAGATGTAAAAAGACAAAAAACCCTCTTCCTCCAAAAAACCTATACTTATTCTACAAAAAAGGTTGGAAAAGGGGATGGAAAAAATGAAAACTTGAATTATTAAGGATGTAAAAATCCAAATCACTTTTGCTTTATGGTCTGCTTTCAAGCCATTTTATGTGATTTATGTCCCATATTCCAAACTATCCTGTAAACACCTTGATGGAAGATACAAGTCTCTTTCTTCTCTTGTTGTTCTCATTACACTTATGACTACTTATGATGGCATTTTGTTCAAAGTAGGCTCAGAGCTGTTGACCTACTGACAAGAAGTGAAAAGTGTAAAAGAAACAGGAATGAATATTTACATAACCACCCAAGAGTAGAACTCTTAGAAGCTTATAGGCAGACAGCTATAGCCATTAAGGCAGGCAATGGTGGCAAACATAGAAGGGAGGTAACAATTTTTTCCTACCTACAGATGATCGGTGAGCTGTTTAAATGATCGTGGCCATCTTTACACAGTATAGAATATACTGTGGACTAGTAACATTTTAAAACTCTGAAATGATGGTATTTCAGATAAAGGATATAAACTAATGTATTTCTTCCTGTGTCAATGATTTTATTTCCAAATGTATCTTAATTGCCCTAGCATTGGCTCTTAACTCAATGAAAGTTCTGAATGTGCATTGAGTAGCATAATATATTTTTTTCTCATTGGATATTAACCTTTAAAACATGTTGTGGAGGCTACCAGAATATATGAATAAAATAAATTTTTTTATTAAAAAAAAAAGAATGGAAGCTCCCTGAGAGTAGAGACTGTCTTACTTTTCTAATTGTATCCCTAATGCTTTGCAGAGTGTTTTGCACATACTGAAAGCTTAGTAAAGGCTTTCCTTCCTTCCTTCCTTCCTTCCTTCCTTCCTTCCTTCCTTCCTTCCTTCCTTCCTTTCTTCCTCCTTTCCTTCTTTACTTTCTTTTTCCTTCCTTCCTTCCTTTCTTTCTTAATTTCTTTCTTTTTCTTTTTAAATTTTCCAAGTAACAGCATTTCTTTCACTATACTTTCCTTGAATCCTCTGGAACATGGCTAAGAATGAACTCTGATGGTTGTGGCCAAGAGACCCTCTTCATATGATGAATGAACCATGATACTTTATCTCTAGGGGACACCACAAATATAATGAATCCCACAAAACTCCATGAGAAAAATCAATCCCATTTTACAAGTATTAGGCAGGTCAGAAGAGCTCAGTTCTTCCTTAAGTATGAGCTCGGAAAGAGAACCTTTTCTGTATTGGTGCCTGGCTCTAACACTCAAAGTGATGCAAATTTGAATTATCCTTCTCTGAGACCCTGACTTTTCAAAGAGTGTATTTCAATGTACTTCCCTTCAACCTCTTCCTATCCCCTAAGGTCATCAACATTAGACAGCTCTGGAATCTGATAAAGAAAATAAAAGTTGAAAGAAACAATGAATAGAAAAGAATTATATTGAGAGGAAAATTAAAAATTCCTCTAAGTTTAGCCCTTCAATATGCAGAGCTGTGAGTTGTATAACACATAAGCACTGATGAAAAGGAACTCCCATATTCTTCTAACATTATTAATTTATTATTCCTATTTATTTCTTGATCCTTGCAGATCAACTAGGGTAGCTTCATGTGGAGACACAGAAAAGGCAACTGCTGAGGCCTTTCTAAACAGAACTGTTCAGGCCATCATTACTGTCAATTCCCTATTGTCCCTCTTCAATTCCCTGAGGGGACTCCATCCGCCAAATTCCATGAGTAGACAGATCTTTAAACCAGCATTCTAATCAGGTTTCTGGTCTGCAGATTATTCCACATTTGCCTTTTCCTCCCACCTATATGTAGTAAATTACCACCTCTTGTTGCCTTAATTCTTTTGATTCTGACTTGTCATCTACTACATGTTCCAATGGCCATGAAGGTGGCTAAAGCAGGTGCTGTGGGGAGCTTTACTTAGAGCTTGGTCAGACATTGAAGACTCCAAGGGCATCCACTAAATTCCAGGTCATCACCAGTCATCTTGACTTGTGTCCTTTCACTGGACTTCAATGCCTTTGTGCAACTCTGCCTCACTAAAAGCCATGTCATGTGCAAGTCAAGACATCACCCTGTGATGTCATCAGTCCTCTTCAAAAAACAAAGAAAAAACAACTACAGCCATCTGCTTTTGTTGTTTGCTCATTTCTGACTCTTTGTGACGCCATTTGGGGTTTTCTTGGCAAAGAACCTGGAGCTCTTTAAATGATATGGCCATCTTTATACAGTACTGAATACAGTGCCATTTCCTTCTCCAGCTCATTTTACAGACAAGGAAACTGAAGCAAACAGGGTTAAGTGACTTAAATAGGATCACACAGCTAATAAGGATCTAAGGCCAGGTTTGAACTCAGGTCTCCCTGAGCGCAGGACCACCCCTCTATCCACTGCACCATCTAGCTGCTACCCACTTCCAATGGCTAATCTCTATACTGCTCTAGCACTGTGGGACCATAGAGTCATAGATGTAAAGCTGAATGGAATCACAGAAACCATCTAGTTCAACCTTCTCATTTTGCAGGTAAAAAGACAGCCCCAGGGACATTAAGGGACTCACCAAACATTATGCAGGTATTAAGTATCAGGGATGAGATTTAAGGAACAGTGTGTCATACTGGAATAAGAGCTAGCCTGGGAGCCAGAAGGACCTGGGTTTAAGTCCCACTTCTAACACTAACTGGCTATGTTACCTCGGGCAAGTCATTTACCGTCTCAGTGTTCTAAGAAACTCTCTAAGACCAGAAATTGCACAGATGGTACTGACTGGCATTAGTAATTGCAAAATCTTATTCCATTTCTTTCTTTAATCCTTATCCTTATCATTTCTGCATCTTTTGACGCTGTTGATCGACTCCTCCTGGGGTACTCTTTCTTCCCTTCTACGACACTGTTGTCTTATGATTCTACCCTGTTTACTCAGCTACTCTTTCCTAGTCACTTTTACTGGTTATATTCCATCTCTTAACCCCCAAGTACATGTGCGTGTTAGTGTAGCCCCAATATTCTGTCCTGAGTTCTCTTCTCTTGCTGATACACTCTCCCTTAGGGATTTTGTCAGACATAATGGGTTAAATGTCATTATGTTAGATGTCACTACATCTCTCAGTGTTTCATTATCATTGATTGTGTGACTTCCCATAAGTGACTACGCTAAAAAAAAATAATAACAGATATAAAAGTCATTTTGACTATTACGTGAAAGAGGCAAATACTCAACACCTATGTTGAGTTACTAGGATAAAATACAATGACATGTTCTGCAAACCTTAAAGCACATATAAATGCT
Source organism: Petaurus breviceps papuanus (assembly GCF_028583685.1). Classification (NCBI taxonomy): domain Eukaryota; kingdom Metazoa; phylum Chordata; class Mammalia; order Diprotodontia; family Petauridae; genus Petaurus; species Petaurus breviceps. Next base: position 1,094,581 of record NW_027187185.1, read on the forward strand.
AGTTATTATTATTACTATTCACACCCCAGCACATCCCTGCCATCCTTCAGTCTAACCTGTCTTTCTTGAGATTTCACACCCACAATAGACATGTTATGCACCCCCTGAAGATATGTCATGAAATCTAAAAGATACTTAAATTTTATTGATTCATTCATTAAATGTCCCCCTATCACCACCAGCTCTCAAGAAAATCAAGAAGATAACAACAATAAAAATATCCAAGGAAAAGTCAATCTAACATTCAAGAAAAATTGATAGATTTGGAGTCAGAGGACTTAGCTTTAAATCCTGAATCTTCCACCTTTAGGACTGAGGGCAAGGCAATCAACCTCCCTGTGCCTCAATTTCCTAATCTTTATAAACTAAAGGATTTCTAAACTCCCTTTTGGTGTTAAGTTGATGGTATGATGTTATGATCCAATCAGTTCCTGGGAATTATCCATAAATAAAGCTCTAAATTCCAAATTGTCAGATATGCATAGGATCAGTCAAACCATTACTGCCTCTCTCTTGCTGATCCTATATCCCTCCCCACTGTAGCTGGAATCTTGAGCCTTCCTATAGTAAAAATAAAGCCCTTAGGGGTATCAGGTGGTAACAATGCATGCCTTCTTTGGGTATCAACTACTTTACAATCCCATCTAAGCTGTTTATTTCTTTGTACTTTCATTCTATCACAAACATGATCCCCTTCATACTGGGTATCCGAGGAAATGTTTCTTATAAGGATGCTATGATTTGCCAGTTCTGAGGGATAAGGAAATACATTTGAATTTTCAGAGTATTCAATTTCTTTAAGATTTCAGGCGAAGCTTTTTGGAAAATTTGTATTGTTACATAGAAAGGTTTTTATCATGTTCTTATAACTAGGATTCTCTGGTTATTTCTATGTTTCTTATGCATATATATATGTATGTATACACACTCACATTCTCACTTTTTGAGACAGCTGTCTCAAAAAAGGGGGAGTTTAATCAAAAACAGAGATCTGCTTCTATCATACATGGAAAGTATATGTTTAGCAATTTATTCACATCTTCAATTGATGCCCAAAATTCAGAACTAAATCTGAAAACATTTCTCCTCTATTTATAATATCACTATAAGAAAGGTTATATGGATTTTCCTATTTTCATTGCTTGCTTTAAATGCTTTACTTAATGTTCTTCATTAATATGAATAAAATCTTTCTCAGAGTTACTAATTATAGTACCAATACTACCAAATAATTCAAAGGATTTATATTTGAATATGACAGGAAAACCCCTCAAATCTTCATGACTATTTTACTAAGATACTAAAAGTTTAATATATGTGGTCTTAAATCCAGGTAGGCCTGGATAATTACTCAATTAAATCTGATGATTTAGGTGTTCCTTAAATATCTATATGTAGATTATATGTATGGAGAGAAGGGGAAGGGAAGCATCCTCGAATTGAAAATTATCTCTCTCTTCAAATCAAACAGGTTACATACATTAACATCTCATTGTCCAAAAAGGAAACCCAAACTATCAACTTCAATAGCTAAATATTATATGCAGATAAAGATGTAAGATTTAATTTGAGCGGGAAACTCCCAGTACAAACTCCCTTCAATGATGCACATCAACAGCTCCTGCTAACACACAGCCTTTAAGAGTTGCTTGAGTTTCAGTTCAGATGTAACAACATCACAGTTAATACTTATCAAAGTCAAAACTTGAACCTGGGTCTTCCTCACTCCAAAGCTAGCTTTGTAAACATCCACAAACCATACTACCTTTTGGTGAGAAATAGAATTTAATTAAATGACAAATATATAGGCTAAATTATAAATGTCCCATACTTTAAAAGGCATGTTTTAAAGAAACTTAAGCTCTTTGAAATTGCCTGTATTTTCAGAAGGCTGTTCTATTTGGTTATGATTTCAAATTTTTAAGCAATGTTTCCTGGTGATTGCAGGACGTTTGGCCTACTATAATTAGCACTGGAGTTTTACAGCCTTCTTTAAACTCAATCTGTTTTATAGTAGAAGTGTTTACTTTTGATTACAAACTTTGCTGAATCCATAAAGCTGGGGTTTGAGGCAAAACCCTGAAGAAAAACCCTCAGTTGAAACTGGGGTCCAGGTGCACATTTCTACACATGAATTTAGATACATAGCATAAATAGTTCTTCTTTGCCCATTATGTCCTTGAAACACCAAAATTCTTTGCCTCCCCAAAGAAATTATGTATGGCTTTACCTCCAGGGCAGACAATCATTTTGGAGTGCTTGGTTGTTTTTTAGGTTGTGCAAGCAAAGTATAAAGGGAATAATACATTGTTTACAAAGAAATAAACAACAAAACATTAAAGTAGTATATTTGAGATAGAACTGATTAGAGTTTAGCTTTTGTAGAATACAGCTTTAACATTACATTCCAAGTCCAATGTTTTAGGACAACATAAAAATACATTTCACTCCTCTAGGGAGGAAAAGAGGACACCACCAATGAACAACATTGTCTATACTGTCTGGGGAAGTAATCTGAGCAGGTTTTTTTTCATTTGTTTCAAAAGAGGTTTCCCTGGATTTGAATTAGAAAGAATACCAGGAAAAGGAGGAAAGGAAAGGAAGAGAGAAGAAAGGGAGGACATGAAAAGGAAGGGAACAGAAATGGAGGAGAGAGAAGATGGAGAGGGGAGAGAAGGGAATGTGAAGGAAGGGAAGGTCACTTCCAGTTCTAAGATGCTAGCTGAAACTTTGGGACTATCAATAAGCTTTTTGGACTCAATTGAGTCCTTAGTACCACTGCAGTGCGCTTTCATTATGCTACACTGACTCAATATAGGTTTCTGGTCTCAACCTAATGGCTACAATGCATAAAAGGAAACATAACATCTCTGATTTTATCCTCAGTGATCAACCATTGTAACTTCTGCTCCTCTCAACTCCTTCAGTTATTTTTGTTTCTTTGGTTGTTGTTGTGTGTTGGTGAATACTTCTATGTTTCCTTTCCATGGGAGTCTGGTCTTTTTTATGGTCCATCTGGACAATTGAGTCTGTCTCCAAATTCTCTTTTAAAAGTTCACGGAGATTTCATCCACCACAATAAAATTCATGACAGTTGAATTATATATCAGGTTCTATTACTTACACTGTGTTCCTACTCTACTATTGAGTGAAGATATGCACAGACAAGCCACGTGTTGCTTGACACAGGGGTATTTTTTACTTCCAATAAGGCTTCCAGGTGTCAAGGACAACTTATCTCCCTGGAAATGCCTTATGACCAGAGAAATATATTTATAGTCCTATGGTCAGAAAAATCCCTTTATAGTGCAGAAAAACTAGCTTCTGCATGCAACATATAATCCCAGTTTTATTAAGTAGAGAATCTGAACAGAAAGACTCTCTTAGGGTTTTTGTCAAAGCCTAGCAAAGAGCAGGAATCCATGTCTGCATCAGTGGAAGGTATTTGATAACTGAGAAACTGAACTTGTACAGGGAAAGAGGTATTTGAATAACAGGATCAAAATGGCTGGCCAGCTAGCTAAGCACATAAACTTAAATTCATAGAATTTTACAGTGAAAAAAGGAACTTAGAGATGACTTAGTCCAACTCTTTTCCTATCAGACTTATTTGAATGTACAAGAAAGTACTGTGAAGGGACCAGAAGAAAGATTCTGGTCTTTCAGTGCTTCCTTGTTATATTTTGTGGGACACAATGAAGTCTGTACACTTTCCTTTTCTTTTGAACAATTCTAAATACTAGGTGGCCTTTAATAGACTCTAGTCTAATTGCCTTGTAATGGTAATGGAAATTTGAAGATCTTCCCTGCCCCCAATAGACTGAATATAATCACATGGAGCCTGTGGTGGGAGGATTTTGCTGAAGGGTAAAGCAGAACCTGCAGGAAGTTGGAAATCAGAGCAGCTAGACAGAGGGAGCAGAGAAGATGCAGGCAAGGAGACAGCTAGGCTTGTGAGTGTTTGTGTGAAGGCTAAAAGATGGTGTGGCTCCCTGCTATGTTATGTTATATTAACTTCTTTGTTGCTATGATGGATTCAGTTTCATGGTGTTGGGATTTGGCTTTCTGGGTTGGGGATTCAGTTTTCTGGTGTCTGAATAAATGTTTTGCTTCTGTCTTATATATGGAGAGCCTATTATATTTGTGATTCAGAACTGTGCCAACATATTCATAGTTGCCATTGGTACTTTGAATATTGTGTTGGTGCTACTACTGCTGCAGTAAAACAATATCCTATTCACTTTATGGTGGACCTCATTAAGAGTGGAAACAGGGGTAAAACATATTATGTCACCATATGACACATGGCAGCCAAGTGTTATTGGGAAAAAACTGAATTGAGAGATAACTGACATGGGTTCAAAAATCTGTGTCTGCATTAACTAGTTGTGTGATCATGTATAAGTCAGTTCATCTCTCTGAGTCTCAGTTTCCTAATCTTTACATGAGAATAAGAATTCATCTCATAAGACCATTATAAAGAAAGGGATTTGTAAAATTCAAAATACTATATCAAGAGTTCTTAACCTGGAGCCCATGGACACTGTAGATTAGGGAACAGATTGATTATAAAGGGTGAGAATGAAAAGTTGAGGTATATACCATGGTTGTTTAAAATTAGAGGAAAAACAGATCAAGTTAAAACAAAAAGATTATAGAAATAATAATACTAAAAGCTTACTCTTTGAAAAGAGTAATAAATTCAATAATCTTTTGTTAACCTATTGAATAAAAAATAAAGCAAAAGCATATAATCAAAATAAAAATGAAAATGATAAATTCATAATAGAATATAAATTAAAACCATTTTCATTACTTTCTACATTCAATTTTGTGCTAATAAAAAAAGAATTTAAAAGAAATCACTGAATGCTTAAAAAAGCACAATATCCCAATCAATGAAAGAAAATATAGATATCTTCAAGAATATTTGACAAAGTATAATTGAAGAAGCCATAAAAGAATTTTTTAAAAAGAAGAAAAAATCTCTGAAGGAGTATAAATTAATATTGCAAATGAATATTAGCAAATAATAATATATGCTAAAACCTTGAAGAAACAAAGGCATAGAAAATCCACTTTTAGTTTTATTTTATTTTTAATTTATGGAATAAAACAAACATTTCCATAAAATAGCATAATTTAAAAAAATGATTGCACATGAAGCTGCAAACTGATTATGTACAACTTGCTCCTCTTTTTAAATATATAACAAATTTATAATGTAAATTTCTTTTTTTTCAATTCTTTTTCTTCCTCTTCAACCCCACCCTAAAGATAGCTATCATTAGACATATATTTGTGTATATATATTAATTTTGATTTGTGTGTATATATTAATATATATATACATATACACACACATAAAAATCACTCTATACATACTTCCATTTATTATTTCTTTCTCTGGACACAGCATCTTCCTTCATAGATCCTTTGTAGTTTATCTGGGTATTTATAATAGTCAAAATGACTTATTCACTCAAAGTTTTTATAAAACAATATTGTTGTTACTGCATATGGTGTTCGCTTGGTTTTGCTCATTTTGCTCTTCATTATTTATTGCTTATTTCTATGTTTTTCAAAAATCATCAAGCTCAACATGTCTTATTGCAAGGTAGTATTCTATCACAATCATATACCACAACTTGTTCAGCCATTCCCCAACTGATGGGCATTCCTACAATTTCTAGTTCTTTGACACCAGAAAGAGAGCTGCTGTAAATATTTTAGAACATATCTGTTCTTTTCCTTTTTCCCTAATCATATTGTGAAATAGACCTAGTACTGATATTGCTGGATCAAAGTATATAGGCAATTTAATAGCTCTTTGACCATATTGTTGTCCAAAATGGTTGGATCAGTTCACAATTCCACCAATAATGAATTAGTGTCCCAATTTTTCTGTATCACCTTCAACATTTGTTGCTTTCCCCTTCAATCATTTTAGCCAATCTGATAGGTGTAAAATGATACCTCAAAGTAGTTTTAATTTGCATTTCTCTAATCAATAGATTTAGAGCATTTTTTTATATTACTATAAACTGTTTTTGATTTCGTTATCTAAAAACTACCTGTTCATATCCTTTCACCATCTCTCAAGAGGGGAATGACTCACATTTTAATATATTTTACAAAGTTCTTTATATAGTTAAGATATGAAACCTTTATGTGAGGAACTGTCTAAAAATTCCCCCCCCCCAATTTTCTGCTTTCTTTCTGATCTCGGTCAGATTTGTTTTATTTGTCCAAAAACTTTTTCATTTACTACCATTGAAATTATCTGTTTTACTCTTAACTTTGCTCTCTATCTTTTGTTTATTTATAAATTGTCCACCTATTCATTAAGTCTATAAGTAACATGTTCCATGTTCTTCAAATTTTTTTGTAATATCTCTCTTTATATCTAGGTCATGTATCCATTTTGATCTTATCTTGGTAAATGGTGTAAGATATTGATCGATGCCCAATTTATGCCATATTGCTTTCCAATTTTCCAAACAATTTTTACCAAATAATGAAGTCTTATCCCAAAATCTTGTCTTTACATGTATCAAATACAAAGTTGCTATATTTATTTCCTGCTGTTAACTATATATCTACTCTGTTCCACTGATCTACCTTTCTATTTCTTAGCCGATACTATCTTCTGATATAGTCAAAGATCTGATACTACTAAGCCTCCTTCCTTTACATGTTTTCTTTTCTCCATTAGTTTCTTTGATATTTTTGACTTTTTGTTCTTCCAAACAAATTTTGTTATGACATCTTTTAATTCAGTAAAATAATTTTTGGTAATTTAATTGGGATGGCATTCAATATATAAATTAGTTTAGATAAAATTATCATTTGTGTTATATTGGCCCTAACTACTCATGAACAATTAATATTTCTCAATTATTTACTATAATTTTATTTCTATAAAAAGTTTATCTTTATAATTTTGTTCATATAGTTTCTGGGTTTGAAAAAGTACCTATATAAAACCAAGAATTGGCATCATTTTCATCAAGGAAACACTAGAATCTTTCTCAAGAAAAAAAAAGTGGTTAAGTAAGAATGACCTCCTCCTTGGTATTATTTGACATGATTCTAGAACTGTTGGCAATATAGCAATAATTCAACAGAGAAAAGTGAAGGCATAAACATAGGAATAGTAGATTCTTTCAACCTCTATTTTGCCCCCTGGTTCTAAAACATCAGGGCAATTTTCCTTGAGAATTTCTTGAAGGATGATTTCTAGGTTCTTTTTTGGATCATGGCTTTCACGTAGTCCAATAATTTTTAAATGATCTCTCCTGGATCTATTTTCCAGGTGAAAGGTTTTCCCAGTGAGATATTTCACATTGCCTTCTATTTTTTCATTTGTTTGAATCTGTTTAATAGTATCTTGATTTCTCATAAAGTCACTAGCTTCCATTTGCTCTAATCCAATTCTGAAGGAATGATTCTCTTTAGTGAGCTTTTGAGATTCTTTTTTCCATCTGGCAAATTTGGCTTTTTAAGGCACTCTTCTCCTCATTGGCTTTTTGAGCTCCTTTTGCCATTTGAGTTAGTCTATTTTTTAAGGTGTGATTTTCTTCAGTCAGGCTGTTGACTCTCATCTCATAATTTTCTTGCATCATTCTCATTTCTCTTCCCAATTTTTCCTTCACTTCTTTTATTTATTTTTCAAAATCCTTCTTAAGGTCCTCTATGGCCTGTAACCAGCTCCTATTTTTCTTGGAAGCTTTTGATGCAGGAGTACTGATTTCATTGTCTTCCTCCTATCCATGCTTTGATCCTTTTTGTCCCCAAAATAGGAATGTAAAGTTGGGTTGCTCTGTTTGCTTTGCTTCCTTTGCCTACTCATGTTGCCACTCAATTACTTGACCATTGGGCTTTTTGCCACAGTAGAACTCTGCCACCAGACAGGGGAGCTTTGTCCCAAATTCTGGGGTTTTCTCAGCTGCCAAAGGTATTAGTTGGGTGCCTTCTCTGAAGCTTCTACATGCTCTGGCAAGCTGGTCACACACCCCAGGACTTCCACCCTAGACCACAATCCAGATCCAAGGAGGTTAAAGCAAGAGTGATTACCCCTCAGTGATTACCCAACCTGGTTGCTTGGTCCCCCTACACTCTGCAGGCCAGGAGCTGAAGCTGCCACGTGGTGGTGGCTGCACGGCAATGGTGCCTCAGAGGCTTCTTCCTCCAGGGAATAAAGGCCAGACCACACTCCCAAACTACCAGATCCCAAAGTCCACACTGCACTCACCTCTCATTTTGTCCTTAGCATCTATTGGTTGATAATTCTGGAAACTGCCACAGCTGCTGGTGATCTGAAGTCCCTCCAACTGGCGGCTGGTCAGGCTGCCCTGAGGCTCCTCAAAAGTATTTGATAACATTTAAAATTAAAAAGAATAGATCAAGGAAACAGATAAGAAAAGCAAGAATGAGAAAATAGTTGAACTCAATAGCCCAGTTCTGAATAAACCCAAGAATATAAAGAACTTGGAGCAGTACTTCCTACTTGAAAAGGACTGCTGGAAAAAATTGAAATCACTTTGACAGAGACTCTAAGCCCTACATTGCATCCTACATAGGGACAGGGATAGAACCTAGCTGTGTAATTTCATTAACATACGGGAGCTCTTTTGTTGAGGAAACTCCCTCTAGCAATGGAGGCTGGCATCTTGTTTGTACCTTATACTCTTAGAGAGGTGCCTGGAGGACTAAGAGGTTGAATGATTTGCCCCAGAGTTATACAATCAATATGTGTCAGACAGGACTTGAATCCAAGTCTTCATGTCTCTGAAGTCAACTCTTTATCACCATGTCACCATTTTTTCCACTTATATATACCACAGTTAATTCTAAATCTATGTGGTGCCACAAAATAAAAAGGTTACAACATAAAGGAAACTGAGAAAAATAGAAGGGAGTAATTCTTATAACTAGGTGAAGAATTTTTTTTCAAATTATATTTTATTTTCCCCCAATTACTAGAGCTAACTAGTAAAAACTATTACTAACATCTACTTTTTAAATTTTTGAGTTTCAAATTCTTTCCCTCTCTCCTTTTCTTACCCCCTCCCTGAGACGGTAAGCAATTTGATCTAGGTTATACATGTGCCATCATGCAAAACATATTTCCATATTAGTCATGTTCTAAAAGAAAACAGACAAAAAATAAATTGAAAAATAGTATTCTTTAATCTGCATTCACAGTTCATCAGTTCTTTCTTTGGAGGCAGATGATATTTTTCATCATGAGTTCTTTGGAATTGTCTTGGATCATTATATTATAAAGAAAGCTAAGTATTTCACAGTTGATCATCATACAACATTGCAGTTACTGGGCACAATGTTCCCCTGGTTCTGCTTACTTCACTTTGCATCAGGTCTTGTAAGCCTTTCTAGGTTTTTCTGAAATCATTCTGCTTATCATTTTTTATAACACAATAGTATTCCATTAAAATCCTATACCACAACTTGTTCAGTCATTCCCCATAAGGGAAGAATTTTTAATAAAACAAGACATGGAGAAGATCATGGAAGGTAAAATACATGATTTTGATTAAATAAAACTGAAAAAGCTTGTGTGCATAAATAATATCAATGCAACTAGGATAAGAACAGAAAAAGTTTGAATGGCAAAAAAAAATCTTTGTATAAGATATCTGTTACAAATTTCTAAGTTCCTATTATATGTATACACACACAGAGTTCCTCTCTCTCTCTCTCTCTCTCTCTCTCTCTTTCTATATATATATATGTGTGTGTGTGTGTGTGTGTGTGTGTGTGTATAGTTCCTATATGTATATGGAGAGAGAGAGAGAGAAAGAGAGAGAATTAGCATAAAGAGATAAGATAATAGGTAAGTGATCAAAGGTTAAGAACAAAAAAATCTATCAAAAGAAGAATTGCAAACTGTTAATTACATTATAAGAAAATTATTCTGTCTCAAATTCTGTCCCAAATAACATTTAAACAACGTTTTGGTTTCACTTTATACCCAGCAAATTGACAAAGAGGAAAAAAGACGGAAACCATCTATGCAGAAATGGCTTGGGAAAGATAGGTACACTAATACTTTGTTGGTGAAGTTATACCAGTCACAGCATTGAGTAAAAAAATCTGAAATAGTACAAAAAAATTTAAAAATAACTTGAAAAAAAGGGAGACAAAGTATATGCCTATCAATAGGAGAAAGACAAAAAAATGCATATGAATGTCATGGATTATTATTGACATGCAAGAAATGAATAGGAGGAATTGAAAGAAATATGGCAACAAAGACTTTGTATGAGCTGACTCAGAGTAAAATAAAGTCAGTAAACCAATATGCCCAATGATTATACCAGGGATGGGGAACCAGTTGGATTCAGTCAAAGAGCTATATTTGAGAACCTAGAGGGTCACATGTAGTCTCCAGGCCTCAGGTTCCCTACCCCTGGACTATACTAATGTAAATGAAGAACAAACAACAAAATAGAAATGAATGCTATGTAATTATAATGACTAATTTTGGTCCTAGAGAAGTAAATGCACCTTTTTCCCTTTACTTGGAGGGATGGGAGACTATGGGTGTGGAATGTTGAATACGGTGTCAGATGTAGTCAATGATTGGGTTTTACTTAATAACTATGGCTTTTTTCAGACATCATCATTACTTAAAATAATACTAATAAAGTGTCTTATTTTGTTGAATTTATTGTCCAGAAGTCTGTTAAGATACACTTAAAAAAAGACTTCCACACATGTGTCATTTTTAGCCTGGAGGCTCTAAAACTAAACCAAGAGAATGAGAATATTGAGGGAGCCAAGAAATAAGCAGGTTATAAAAGGACTGCTAGAAGGAACCTTTGAAATCAATCAACAAATCCAAATAAAAGATGTCAGTTCCAAATACTATACCACATACTGTGGGAAATACATAAAACTCTCTGTCTCTCTCTCTGTGTCTCTTTCTCTCTGTGTATCTCTATCTCTGTCTCTGTCTCTCTGTTCCTCTATCTCTCTCTTTCTCACTCTCTCTCACTCTCCGTCTCCTTCATCCCCCCCCCCATCAACCTAAATTGGAGAGTCTATGCCTGAAATGGGGTGAAGAAGGTTGAAAACTGACCTCCTAACAATCTTCAAGCATATGAAATGTTATGCAAATAGTCCTGGCCAGCTGTTGTTTCTCTCCACTGAGAAAAGAAAATGAGAAAATCCGCTCAAACTGCAACATGAGGGATATAGGTTTGGCACTTTTGCAAATGGACATTTGCTTGTTTCATGAAGAAAAGCAGAAATTTTTGTAGATGTGTATAAAAATGCTGATATCATGTACTGACTTACTTTCTCTGTTCCTCTTATGGGGACAGCAAATAAGTCAACAAAAGATTTGCCTGAGTATGTTTGAAAATCTGATTTATAAATCTTGTAATATAAAAAAAAACTTCCAGATTATTGATATTACACAACATTTAAAAAAATTCCTAGGAGAAACTCTGGAATCTCTTTAATCTGTCATTTCAAATAATGTGAGAGAGTTGCAAAACTATACCTGCATAACCATGAAAGGGAAAAACAAACAAACAGAAACCTTTTCTATCTTTCTGATTAGAGCAGAAAGTGGTTTAACAAATGAGAAGGCTACCATCCACTAATGGGCACCTAGGTGGCTCAGTGGATAGAGTTCTGGGCCTAGAGTCAGGGAGACTCCTCTTCATGAGCTTAACTGACCTCAGACACTTACAAGCTGTGTGACCCTGGGTAAGTCACTTAACCCTGTTTGCCTCAGTTTCCTCATCTGTAAAATGAGCTGGAAAAAGAAATGGCAGACCACTCCAGTAGCTTTACCAAGAAAACTCCAAATGGGGTCATGAAGAATTGGACACAACTGAAAAACAACTCAACAACAACACTATTCACGAATATAAGTTCCTAACAAGCCCCAAATAGGGCATAAGAAATTTGACAAATAGCACTTTCCCTATCCTTGGATTGATAAGTGATGGTCTTGTAATACACAATTTGAAATAAAGCCACACTTAATGTTGTTATTAAAGAACAACAACAAAAATGTTTTTAAATAAGCAAATGGATACTACTATCTATAGACATGGTGGGAAATAGAAAAGATTTTTAAAAATCATATTTCTTGGTTCTCTTAAAGACTACAGGAAATTTTCAAGGAGGTGTTAATAAGAAAAGTGAGGTGATCAGAGACAATTCTCACTCCCATCTCCTTTCCCTGAACCCCTATTACATGTCAGCAGTTGCATAGATCACTTGGAAAGTAAAGAGATTTCTTTGACTGACAAGTATAGGGGTGAATCTGAAGGACAGAGACAAGTCAAGGTAAAGTTTGTAGCAACCAAGGTGTTCCTTGACTGGAACACAATGATTCCATTAGGAGAGAAGGAGAAGGAAGGAGGAGAAGTGGGAAGGGAGGAAACAGGAAGGGAGGGATGGAGAGAAGGAAGAAGGGAAGAACAGAAGGAAGTAGAGATGAAGAAGAAAGGGAAGGAAAGGGGAAGGGAGGATGGGAGAAAAGGAGAAGTAGGGAGGGAGGAAAGGAAAAGACGAGAAAGGACATTTATCAAATGTTTACTATGTTTTGTGCTAAGCACTGGCAATACAAAAAGAAAAAAAATGACTGCTTGCTTTCGAGGAACTTGCACTGTAATTGGGGGAAATAACACAAAAGAAAATTCAGTTGCATGGCATTTACAAAGTCCCAGAAGTCCTAAGGTTTTGATGGTGGGGAAGATGGAAAGGTCTAAGGGTTTTTAAATTATAAAAGTAGATCAGCTGATAATTCTAGGAAATTGCAGAGCAGATGATAAGTCCTGAAGGACCTCAGGTTGCAATGGCAAGGCAGATTGTGAGGTCCAATGGTCCTCCATGTCACTACTAGGAAGGGAGTTGCTGATTGATGTATTATTCAAGCAGTGTGAACAGTCAAGCATCAAAGAGGGAAAGTGTCTTCATTTGGAGTAGTATAATCCCCAAGAATTATCAACTCCCTGTAGGAGAGATCATGTCTTACTCTTTTGCATCCCCCACAGTGCCTAGCACAGTGATAGATATATAGTTGGTATGTAAAGTCAGTGGTTGTAGGATTGATTGTCTTTTGGTAATGTAGCTTTGATGGCCCCTATATGACTTCTTGTACATTTCTACATTGTTATCTTTGTGCCTGAATTCCAAATTTCCAACCTACTTTTATCACCTACATGACTACTGATAGCCTTTCTTAATGTTCTTCCTTCCACAGCCTCGGGTTTATATGTACAGGACTATCCCTTAGGATGAAGATGGAGCTTTTGCATATGAGGCATTTCGGGGTAGAGTCTCAGTCTGATTACCTGAAGAAGGTAATTGTCTTGAAGTATCCTTATGGAAAAGAGTAGAGAAACATATATTGGTGAAAACTTTTGAATTACTCTTGCTAGGGAGGTTACTACTAGAGAGACTGGAGGTGGGCAAGTCAAGGTCCTGGAGGGGAAGAGAAGAATCTCCAGTAAGGAACGCCATTAATATCCTATGTTAACTAATTGTTGTACCTGGAAGACTATGCCTCCTCACCTCAGTCAGTCAGTCAGTCAGTACATATTTTTTAAGTGTCTTCTATGTGCCAGGCACTGTGCCAAGTGCTGGGGATAAGATAAGCAAAAGACATTCCCTGCCTTCAAGGGGCTCACAATTTGATGGGGGAGGGAGTGGTTGTTGAGCTATGTCAGTCATGTCTGACTCTTCATCACCTCATTTGGGGTTTTCTTAACAAAGACACAAGTGGTGTGCCATTTTCTTCACAAGCTCACTTTATAAATGAGGAAAATGAAGCAAGCAGGGTTAAGTGACTTGCCCAGGGTCTTAAGCTAGTAATAAGTCTGAAACTGTATTTGAACTTAACTCTTCCTGACTCCAGATTTGGTACTCTATCTATTGCCCAGATAATGGGGGGCGAGGGACAACATATGAAAATAAGCTGAAATGGGAAGAGAGGGTATGACTTGGTTAGAAGACATGATGAAATCCAGAGGAGTGAAAACTATTGGGAAATAAAGAGAAGGCTAGCCTGGGCATCTTCCTTAAACAGAGGACCTGGAAAGACCTTACCACTCTGCACTTTTCACCCTCTCCAGTCAGAAAGAGGGAGAGCCCCAGGGGCAAGAGTTACTGGCAGACTGTGAATGTCAGGGTGGATGTAATCTTACAGGTAGAAGAGATTCATGGTGGGGATGAGGGGGATGATGAAGCCAGAGCTGTGCAGTCCGGTGCATCCCTTGGCTTCCCTGGCTTCCTTCAAGTCCCAGCTAAAATTCCATTTTCTACAAGAAGCGCTTCTTGATTCTCATTTAGTCCCAGTGCTACCCCTCCACTTTCTCCTGCATAGATTTTATTTGCACATTCTTATCTAAATATTTTCAGGACTGTGGGCACCTTGAGAGAGGCACATTTTGCCTTTCCTTGTATCCCCAATGCTTAGTGCAAATGCCTAGTACGTTGTGAGCACTTAACAAATGCTTATTGTCTGACTAAGAGTTAAGTGATAAACTATTGTTTCTACCCACAGAAATAACACAAGTCCTGGCAGCCCCTCTAAATTGGGTACCCCAGTTTCTACACCTTAGTTACACCTCTGCATTGAGATATATTCTAGCCTAGAGACATAAGAAAGGAAAAGATATAATCTCCAGGATCATGTTGCTGTAGTTTTACTTTTTACAACAAAGTTATTTCCTGACATTTCCAAAAGACCGTGTTTGTATTGCCCATTTCTTTTTGACATATAAAAATCCATTTAAGAAACAAACAAAAAATTCAGTAAGGCAAGAAGAGGAAACAAAACTAATGTTTACCTGAATATGGATTTCTTTCAATACAGAAGAGCTTTCTGTAGAAACCATTGTCTAAGGTCTAGAAAGAGTCATAATCTGAGGATTTGTTTACAGTAGACATTGGATCTAAGAACTTCTTATGCTTTTGTTGCAGCAAAATGCCAAAAGAATGAACAGAATGGTGGTATGTATGATGCCAAAGAGAAAGTTAAATGTACTTCTTATTTTTCTCATCCACAAAGAATCATAAATCTGGCAGAGACACAAACAACATGTTAATCCATCCTCCGCGTTGTATAGATTAGAAAACTAAGGCCCACAAAAGGAAACTGATTTCCAAAAGTCACACTTCTCACTAAATCAGGAATAGAATCTAGTTTTCCTGGTTCATAGTTCAGTATTTCTTCTAATATGACCATTTGTGGCTACCAAACTTTTTTTTCTTGAAAAAGTAATTTTAAAAGTAACTCAGAAAGGTTGCAATCATAAACATCCAATTCAGCCAAAAAAGCAAAGAATATTAATAATACCAGTCAGGAGAGTGGAAAACAGATCACAGGTTAATTTAATGAGTATTTGACACACCCTAGTGGTACCTCATTAATGAGAGCCAGAGTGAATTGAATTTAAGGTATGGTCCTAAAGAAAGAAATCTAGCCCATAAACCCCAAGGTACCTTTTGAGGTTTCAACATCAAAATTTACATTCCTTTGGGTAAAGCACTTGCAGGAATGAGGAAAGGAAGGGAAAAGGAAGTAAAGGGGAAGGAGGAAAAAAGAAGGAAGGGAGGAGCTGCTTTACCTAACTGGCAGTCTGTGCTACTCCCCCTTGTTTGTCCTTGTTCTTGAAGAGGACCATGGCATCGACATGCCAGTGAATTGGATTTAAGTAAGGGAGGGCTATGCAAAGTCACCAGCCTTACTTTTTCCTCTGGAGCCATGTGGGTGCAGTGGCAAGACATAGATCAAGATGACCAGAGACAGCCTCTGTGCCAGCATATATAATTAACTCAGCACAGGCACTTATTTACTAAGATAGCCTAGAAATAAAGCATGCTCCACACAAAATTGGGGTGCCCTCTCCCACAAATATGTATAGTATTGGTAGCAAGAATACATAGAGCACACTGGTATTAGGGCACACACATAGAGTATGCATATGTTGATTATAACCTGCTTGATAGTTTTCTGGTTTGGTATGGAATTCAATAATCTGTGTTTGCTAGTAATATAATTTGGTTATATAGTTTGGTGAGGAATGAAGTATCAGAAAGGAATACTGAACTTGGACTCAGGAGATGGGAGTTCAAATCCCAGATATGCTTATTTATTAGGTGTACTGCTACGGTAATACTACTGTCTTTGAATTTCAAGTCCTTGTCTACAGAATGTAGATAAAAATATTCACATTACCTATCTCAGAGAGTTAGAAAAAGCCTTAGGGAAAAGAGCTATGTAAATCTTAAAACATTCTTGTTGTTTGGTCTGACTCTTCATGACCCCTTTTGGGGTTTTCTTGGCAAAGACACTAGAGTGGTTTGCTATTTCCTTCTCCAGTTCGTTTAACAGTTGAAGAAACTGAGGCAAACCAGGTTAAGTGACTTGCCCAGGATCACACACAACTGCCTGAGGCCAGATTTGAATTCAGGAAGAAGACTCTTCCTGACTACAGGCCTGCCACTCTATCCATTGTGCTACCCATTATAGAAATATAAATGAAGTTAAGCTATAACCTACATAATAAGACTGCTAGAGGGAAGAAAGAATATTTGACCTCTAATAAAAATCAATCAAACTTTATCCTCTATGTAGGATCAAAGAAGGGTGAGTATATGTTGCCCCTACTCTCTTAGGGAGGTTTCACAAGACAGCCAATGATACTGTGATTTCTGATTTTAGGTCCTTTTGAGCAGTAAGAAAAATGAACATATCAACAGGGATCAGGATTCCTCTTTCTTTTGGAAGCTGCTTTAGGGGTGTGGGGGAGGTGCTTTCTCTTGAGTGTCTATCACAGAACTGTTGCTTGCTGAAATGCTCCAGGCTTAGCTCATCCTGTGCCCTCCTAGACAATCTCTTCCTGAGACAGAAGTAAGAGGAATTCAGAAAACCCACTATTCACATGGAAGACAAAACAGGAGTTTATATCATCTTATTGCTGCTGTCTCTGGCCTGAGATATACCCTGAAAGTGAGAGGTTGATGCTAGGTCTGAGGCCTTCTCTCCTCTCTCAGCCTGTCTGGCCTCTGTGGCTCCACTCTGCCCCTGCTTGATTTCAAAACCAAGGAACAAGGTAGCCTTCCCAGGATAAGCTCATTACTTTTAATTTCATCAGCATGCTAACTCAGATCTTAACTGACACCACCTCCCTCAGCCTCCTCTTCCCTCTGATTGGAGAGCTCATGGGGAGAGTACCAAAATTCTCCCAAAGCCTTCCTTTATAGAGGACAGATACAGGACTTTCAGTTCATTCCACTTTGCATCTGCAGCTCTTCCTGGTTTCATCTTTCTGGAGCTCCTTCCCCATACGTGTGTGTGTATGTGTGTGTGTGTGTTGTCTTCCCCCATTACACTGTAAACTCCTGGTAGGCAAGGAGTGTCTTTTCCTAATTTGTATATTCAGCACTTGGCACAGTGACTAGCACATAGTAGGTACTTAATAAGTATTTATTGAATTGGATTGAGTTTAGCTTTTACCTTCAGGAGCACCCACTACTTAATCTGATCCCTGTCTCATCTATAGGCACTCTGTCCTTCATTGTTGTAACACTCTCCATCCCTTGGGGATGTCTGGAATCCTTATCTCTGTGCTCCCTTGATCCCCTTCAACATGCTCTCCATATAGACTCACTGAATCATGCCAAGTAGAACTCTCTCTTTCCAAGCTCTCTTGATCATACCAGAATATCTAATATTCTCAATCTTTCTTCTGTCACTCCCTGGATAGTTTATCAACCTCCAATGTCTATAGGTGAACTCTGAAGCTACTTCCTGACATCCTTCAATAAGAATCATCATCACAATAATGATAGCTAACATTTATATGGCTCTTATTATGCATTGTGCTGGTGATTTACAATTATTGTCTCATTCAATCTTCACAACAACCCTGGGAGAATTATTATCCCCATTTTACAGAAAAGGAAACCGAGGCAAACAAAGGTGAAGTGTCTTGCCCAGAGTCACATAGCTAGCAAGTGACTGAGGCTGGATTTGACCTCATGTCTTCCTGCTTTGATGACTCTACTCCCAATATTCTATGTACTGAGTCATTCTGGGTAATAGTAAGTACTAACTTCTCCTACCTCCCCACCCACTATGGCCCAAGACATAAAGTTGCTCTTCCTTCCCCTTCTGGTCCCAACCATCTCCTTTCCATCTCTTCTTTGCCTCTGCTTCCCCAGTAGAATATAAGTTCCCTGAGGACTGGAACTGTTTTGTTTCTTTCTTTGTATCTCCAACCCTTAGCACAGTGCTTTTCAATGGCCCACTCACCCTCCTATGCCCACAATTGTGATTTAATCTCTGTGAAGGACTCCCAATGTGGAAATATCTGCTTGAATCACTGAGAGACTAAATGAGTTGCCCAGGGTCACAGTCAACATGAGCTCAGAAGCAGAACTTGAACAAAGGTCTTTTGGACTCCAAGATCATTGCTAGATCCACTATACCAGGGCTTCTTAAACTTTTTCCACTCGCAATCCTTAAACTGTGGGTCACAACCCCATATGATATCACCTGCCTCTCTGCCTTAAAATTAGTAGTCATTTAACAAACTCTTATTGGACTACATTGTTGACTATTAAATCTAATGGATGAGAGCTAGAGCCATGATTTTGAATCTTAGGGAAAGCAAGATCCACAAAGCATGGAATCATGGCATGCCACAACCATAAGCTGGTAGCACACCTGTACTTTCAGAGCAGCTTTTGATGAAAAAAAGAAAAGTTAAAGACCTTTAAGAGCTGAATCTATGAAACAAAAATCATGAGGTGACAAACTTCTTGGCAAATGACTAAGAAATACACATTTCTAACTGTGGCAATGCTTATTCCTCAATATCAAATCTTCTGGAGGGTTTTTTGAGGGGTGGTGTAGGGTAAGAATGCCTGATGTTAGGGAAAAGAAAAAGCTGCTGGTCTGGACTTGTGATTTCATCTGACTCTTAGTAGAGAAGAAAACAAATGAGAAAACATTTACCAACTTATACTTTGCTTTTTTACCTTGGTCATCTCTTCATATATTATAATGTTTTGTTTTCCCTAGATCTTAGCCAGGGGCTGAGTCCTCCTGGACACCTTTCACAATTATTTGAGGATCTTAACCTTGTTAGTGATCCCTTCCTGCTGATGTTCCCATCACCGGTCACCTTTCACTTTCCTGGCTGATTGAATCAACATTTAGCAAAGCCTGGCACATAGTACTGCTTAATAAGTATTCATTGACTGATTGACTGACCATGCTGTTTACATTATGTGGTTCTCTGATGCTTCTATATCATGTTCAGAGGTCATCTTTTTCAATTCAGTTTAAAAGCACTTATTAATCATCTAATAAGTGAAACTCTCTGTATGAAGAATGTTGATAGAGCATTAGAAAAAGAGGCTCTATGATATAGTAGAAATAAGTGTACTTGAAGTTAAAAGATCAAGGTTCAAGTCCTAACTAAGCCTGGGGAGGCAGGATAGGTTACTGAAAAGAGCATTAGATTTATATTTAGGGCACCTAGATTCAAACCATAGCTTGGCCACTTAATACTTGTGTGACACTGGGTAAATCATTTAAATTCTCTGGTTCCGTTTCCTCATCTGTAAAATAAAGGTCTCAGACTAGATTACCTCTCATATATATTCAACCTCTAAATCTATGATCCTATTTATAATCAGTGTAGGTAGCATAGTCTCTGCCTCTCAGTTTCCTAATCTGTAAAATGGATCCCTGTTTTCTGTGACAGGAGGCAGCTAGATGGCTCAGTGGATAGAGTGCTAGTCTTGTAGTCAGGAAGACTTGAGTTCAAATACAGCCTCAGACTATTACTAGATGTGTGACCCTGGGTATGTCCTTCGTCTTCTGTTTGCCTCAGTCTTCTACAAAAGGAAATGACAAACCACTCCAGTATCTTTGCCAAGAAAATCCCATGGATAATATGGTCCATGGAGTCACAGAGTTGGACACAAGTAGACAATGACAATTTTCTACAATACTTCCATTGTAATTTCACATGACTGAAAGGAAAGGACTTTATAAACTTGAAATTGCTACTTAAGCTTACATAATTGAATCATTATTATTTCTTAAAAAGAGCAATAGTCAGAAGTCCTGAGTTCCTCTTCTGACTCTTATCAATGTTCTTCCTAAAATGTGGTGCTCAGAACTGACCAAAACATCACAGTTGTAATCTAACCAGGGTAGGATCCTGGACTACTATTTCTCTCTGTCTGAATATTAATGACAAAAAGTGATCATCATTCTTCTTGCTATAGACTGGAAATAGGAAATCAAATTAGGTTGTGTATTACAATAATCTTGGTGAGAAGAAATGAGAAGCTGAACTAGGGCAGTTGTAATAGGAGTGGAAAAAAGGGAATAGAGGCATGAGATATTGTTGAGAATGAAGTAAAAGGACTTGACCCCTGATTTGGATATTGCGACTGAGAAGAGGGAAAAATAAAATATATGTAATGGGAGTCTGTCACATGTGCAGACTCCATCAGATTGTTCATTACACATGAAGGACATATGGAGAGACACAAAAGAAGAAAAGGCCTAATTGAGCAAGATAGTGAATGAAGGGAATGAAAAGGGATATAAAAAGTACCAGTATAGTAGAGATTAGTTCTCACAAGGATGAAAACTACCTCTTTCTATAAGACTAGAAGGAAAAAGTGGACGATAGTGAGTTGGAGAGCAGAAATGAAGGGATGTTTTACACTAAATGACGAGGCTATATACTAATGGGAGGGAGGGTGGTAAGGAGATAGGGAAGAAAGGGAGAAAAAAGACTTGAAACGGTAATCATGTGGAATGTGATATGGTTAAGGAGTGGAAGTGCAGATTTCATTGGTGGAGGGGATATCCAGGTGAGAAAATTCCCTTTGCCATCTCAAGTCAGTCTCATCTCTGCAATTTATAATCCAAGAGAATTAACTAAAGCATGGAGAAGTTAAGTGATGTGTGTAGGGTCACACAGCCAGTAGGAGTAAGAAGAGGGTCTTGAACTCAAGTGCTCCTGAGGTGGAGGCTGTCCCTTACCCACTATGAAAAGTACTTCTGGGGAACAGGGTAATAAATAGAATCATAAAACCATAGTTTCTGTGCTGGAAGTATTCAAAAAGTCCGACCTCTTCAATGTACATATGAAGAAATTAAAACCCAGAGAAGTTAAATAACTCCCTTATGGTAACACAGAATATGTGCATGAGTAAGGATTGAACTCTTGTTTTATGATCCCAAATCATATGCAGTTCCTACCCCATGGTGCTGACTCCAGCATCCTATCCCCAGCAAAATTGTCCATCACACTGCATCACTTTTATCTTTGAGTATTCTCAAGATTCTTCATCCTCAGCTACTCCAACTGAAATATCTCTTCAGCCAGCTTTCCATGGTGACATGAAGGCAAATTAGGCAATGCAGTTAACAGGCAGTCCATGAAGCCCACAGGCTTGGATTTATGCAAAAATCCTAGTAAATAAAAAGAAAGAAAACACGTGCAAGGCCACAGCTGTGTTGCCTTCAATTGAGTGGTATTTGGGAGATCTGGCTCTGTCTAACATATTTCTACCCTAAAACAACACAGCCTGCAGTAGATTTTCTCTGTGAAGCAAAATTTCATCAGGAATACCATGTCCCTCCCTCCATATTCTTCTACAGACCCTGTTACCTGTGAATCCCTTTTATGTTTTGCCTATGAATAGAGACTGTTTTCCTGCCTGATGCCCTGGATGTAACAGCCCATGAATTTTGGCACTAATGTTTGTACAGTGTTCTCACTTCTTCATTGGATTCCTGGAAAAGGCATCATGCTTGAACCCTGCAAGCCCCATTTGGGCAGGTTTTGCTGACTTTCTCACCTGACAATCACCCACTAATCTTGGCACTTCCCTACTCTACTCACCTCAATTCCCATAAGGACTACTAGCAGGCAAAGCAGCCTTCAAGTAAAGAGGAATAATAAATGCAATCCTTGCCAGTGATATTGAACTCCTCCAGGTTAATGAGGTTCACTAAGATCAAAGACAATGGCACAAGACACTGACAAGTGCAGCAGGTAGTGTGAAGCTCCTGTATGCCATTATTGTGGATGATAGCTGTAAGACCCTGGGACATGACTGATGTCCATGATTTTTCCCCTTTAGTATCATATTGTGCTTGAGTGCCCATTATGCTT
Organism: Petaurus breviceps papuanus; assembly: GCF_028583685.1. Lineage (NCBI taxonomy): Eukaryota > Metazoa > Chordata > Mammalia > Diprotodontia > Petauridae > Petaurus > Petaurus breviceps. The sequence continues at coordinate 1,116,780 of NW_027187185.1, forward strand.
TATAATATCCCTTATATGGTATCTCAGATAAATTCCTTCTTTAATTCTATACCTGGAATATATTCATTTATTTTATTTTTTGCCTCCAGAAATATTCATTTGCTAATGTTTGTACATTTTATCAAAATGTATCTTTTATTTAAAAATGAGAACTCTATAACCTGATGAGTTTCTCTTTTTGCCTATTATTACACCCATCCTACACAGGAATATTTAAATCCGAATTTCATAATCAGTCTCAACTGCCATAATGAATTCCCTCCAGGCTCCTGTCAAGTCTTATTTGAGGACCATTTATTTGTGATAGCTCAGCTTTCACTAAATCAGCACTAAGAGGACCTGGGTTCATCTTCTTCCTCTGGTACCTGGGTAGAGGATGTGAGATTTAGTGGCTGCTTTAGTGGAACCATCCCCAGACTGAGGGGCACTCAGCCAGCAGTGAGCCCTCCCTCATCATTGAAGAGATTCATTGACAGAGTGCAGATGACATAAGATCGCAGGACTCAGCAAAGGTAAAGGCTTCCTGAGATAAAGGAAAGAGGGGTGAATTGCTGTAGAGTAAGAAGACCCCTGAGAATGCTGATGAGAATCGTCTTCATCTTTCTCTCCCCCGCACTCTAATACCAGAGTTAGATCAGAAGGATGGTCCGGTCCAGGAGCAGTCAGCAAGAAGGGGGTTGTCAAGGTTTCCCACCTGTCTCAGTAACAGAAAAAAATACGGAATTTATAGTGAAAGGACCTGGGTTCAATTCCTTGTTTCAAATCAATCCAATAAATATTTATTTGGCCCTGGAGGCTATGTGGCAGGCATTGTACTAAGTGCTGGGGATACAATTACTCAAAAGAAAGACAGTTGCTACCCTCAAGGAGCTTATAATCTAAAGAGGAAGATAAACAAAAGAAGGCAAGGGGGGAGAACAGGCCACCATGGGTACCTAGTGCACTGGCATCTTGTTCCCTGGAGTTGAAACCAGGGAGGGCACTAGATGCAAAGTGGAATGAGCTGAGCAAGTCCAATTTCTGCCCTCTACACATTGGGAGGAGCTGGGCACTCAGTCTTCCAAACTTAGGGGAGAAGAGGCTGAGAGAGGTGGTGTCAATCAAGGCTTGAGTTAGCAGCCAGGCAGTGAGTTCAGACAAGATGAGCTTATCCTGGAAGGGGCATCTTTTTTCTCTGGAGCTGAAATCAGGCAGGGCAACAGATGCAAGATGGATTAGGTTCAATTCCCAGTTCCTCCACTTACTGCCCATGTCAAACCACTCAGTCAAACCACTTTATTTTTCTCTCAACATCTCCACCTCCTGGTTTCTTTCTTTAAGATCCCTCACAAAAGAGGATCCTGCTTAGATGGGTTCTTAGTCAAAATCTGACATTTGCAGAAAGCCTCTTTCATTGACATTGTTGGCAAGAGAATCCCTTAGCCCTTCTGGGAGTTATCAAATTCTAAGACCATCCTAAGAAGTTATCCACATTGAGGAAAAACTGCCTAGAGCATATTTCCTCTTCACTCAAATGTGGCGAAGTACAGTAAGTAGTACAGAGTGGGGATCAATTGATTCCAAACTACTTTACTGTCCTCTGGAACTTTTAAACCCTACTGAACACATGACCTTTGGTGAGAGTGCAGTAGAAAAAGTACTGAAATTAGAGTATGAGGGCCTAGGTTTGAGTACTTACTCTGATGTTCGCTACCTGTGTAACCACAGAGGATTGGAAATGGGAATTGAACCAAAGGTTTACCTGTCTAAGCCTCATTTTCTTCATCTATAAAACTTAGAACACAGACCTCACATGGATGTTATGTGGAAACTGCTTTGTAAATTTTAAAGTGCTATGGAAATGTGGATTATCATGTTAAATTAATGATGTCGATATTCCTTATCTCTGGCTTGGATAATGGAGGGTAGACTGATTTATAGCTGCTTTGGATTGAATAGGTCAAAGCTGCCTCTGTTTCTGTGTCCTTCCCAAAGAAGGGCATCAGGAGGGAGAGAAAGATCTCTGGCTTTGGAGTCAGGAGTCCTTAGTTTAAGTCCCAACTCTGTCATTTATTAGCTGCTTGACCTTTGACGAATTATTTATCTTCTTTGAACTTCAGGGCTTTGTATCTCTAAAAAGGAGACAGAGGAAATGTAATGCAATGGAAAGTGAGGTGGAATTTAAAGTCATAGGTCTTGGGTTCAAATCATGTCATACATCAGCAGTGGGGCTGTGAGCAAATGACAGTCTCTCTGGGTCTCAGTTTACTCATTAGTAATAAATTGATGGGTGTATGTGAAATTATTTGAGTTCTCTTCTAGATATAGCAACATATGACTTTAATTTTCAGGAAAGTAGTCAGAACAAAGTACTCAGAATCTCAGTAAACATGCTCTTAGCTCAATGTATTTCAAAATCCTTTCACTGACCAGAGGACCACAAAGCAGCTTTCATATAGGGCCATTTAAAGATGCTAAGACATCTGTTTCATTAGTTTTTTTGGCATCATTATCTCTTGGAAGACATGTGATTTCTCTCCTAAACTAATCTATCACAGTATACTGTGAATGATTAGTGGCACTCACAACACATTTGTGTTTACCCATCTTATGGAGGCAAGACAGTTTCTTTTAGCAGAGAAGTGTCACAATTTCTCTCTTTATGACGACAAGGACAGCTCAGGATGCCTTCTGGCAGTGATTGGACAACCTAGACAATAGAATTCCTCTAGTGGGCATGCAAATATTCTAGCACAAAAGTGTCTTTTTGAAAAACCTTTGCTTACAAAAATATTACTCAAAGGCCTGTTTCTACACAAATAAGCAAAATCACCTTATAATATTGCCTTATGCCTATTTCATTCTATTAACATCCCAACCTGTAAAACTTTCCTAATCTCTTTCCCCTTTAATTCCACAGAGAAATGAGCAACTAGAAACAGTCATCACAGACACAGGATAGCAGTTCATATTATTTTTTTTCACTACCTATATATAGGCAATATGGTATAGTAGGTAGAAAGTCAGTCTAGGAGTCACAAAGACAAGGGTTCAAGGCTTACTTCTGTCACAGGTTAGGAATATTGACATCATTAATTTAATGTGTTACCCTGGGCAAGTCCTTTAACTTCCCAATTCCATTGGCAGCACACTAAGATTCTAAATTACAGAATGGGTATCACAACACTGGCAGAGGATGTTTCATCATCAGGAATTCCCTATGCCAATTAAATCACAAGTCTGGTCCAATACATGTTTGTGCATATACACAAACATATAATTTCTCTGTCTTTGTTTTCTGTGTCTGTCTCTTGCATATATGTGTAGGTGTGTGTATGTATATGTATATATATACATATGTGTACACATATATATGCCATACAGATGCAGATATGGCAGGTTTTATTAAAGTAAAATAGGGTTCAAGGGTATGCTCCTTTACAGACTATATGTCTCTTGTCTGAGAATCAATTAAGCTATGTTAGTTAAGTCATTCCAAAATGAAAAAAGAAAGGGTTTCATGTTAGATTTGGAGTCAAAGGGCTTGAGTTCAAATATTGGGTCTGCCACAGACTACGTATGTGTTTTTGGCCTAGTCACTTAACCTCATGTCTGCTTAATCTCATTACCTGGGAAAACACTCATTCTGCAAGTTTACCATATGGGATGCATCCAATGTGGTGGAGGACTTCCTTATTTTCTCCTGACACGGAGAGGACAGCAGTAGAACAATATTCTTATCTATCTGCCACCCTTAGTTTTCTTCAAGACTCAATTCAAGAGCTATCTTCTATTTTCCATATGGCATCTGTCATAATCCCTCCAGCTGTTAAAACTGTCCCTCCAATAATTTGTGACATTAATTTAGTATATATTATGAATATGCTTATTTATATGTGCATTTCTTCCCATTAAAACATAAGCTCCTTGAGGGCAAGGAACATTTCACTTTTGTCTTTATATGTGGCTAGAATGTCTTCTTGAAGTCATCTTTTATGCTTGTTCTTGAAAATTCTCCAGTTGGAATTCCGTATTTGAAACTACTTATACCTACTGTGCATCTCTCTCCATGTCCTTTGTATGATATTTCTTTTCAGTTTGTGAATGAATGTTACATTCCATGTCTTGCAACACTTGGGATATTTGGTATTTAAAAGATAGGCTTTTCTTAGTAAGTAAGTCTGAAGTCATTAAAAGCAACTTCCCATAGGCAATTCATCCTGATCTCATCCTCCTATTCAACTCTGGACCCAATTCATTATCCATCTGCATTGTCGATAAGGTCTACAGCCTGTCTTTCCAAATACATGCTATAATCTGAACAATTCTTCATCTACTTGGCTTTTCATATATAGATGGTCAGGGCCAACTCTTTTGAATGGTTACAGATCTCTTCTAGATTTAACTCATAATATAAATGAAATAGAGCAATGTTAACGCCTCATCATATTTCATTAATTCTGTTGTCAGTCAGCTAGCATCTGTGAAGCACTTACTATATGTACCAAACACTGTGCTAAATGCTGGGAATACTAAGGAAGGAAAAAAAAAACAGTTTCTGCTCTTGACTAAACACACAGTCTGAAAAGGGAGACAACATGCTAATAAGTATGTACAAACAAGAGAGATATAGAATAAATAGATCATCTCATGGGGTAGTCTTTGCGATTAAGAGGACTGGGGAAGGCTTCTTTCAGATGGTCAAATTTTAGCTGAGATTTGAAGGAAGTCAGGAAAGTGAAGATGAGGAAGAAAAGTATTCCAGACATAGAAGACAGACAGTAAAAATGCCCAGAGTTGGGAGATGAAGTCTTGTTTGAGGAACTAGCAAGGAAGCCAGTGTTACTGGATCACAACATTCATGGAGGTGAATAAGGCATAGCAGATTGGAAAGGTAAGAAGGCGCAGGTTTTTTTTAAGTTTTAAAAAACTTTAAAAGCCAAACTGAAGATTTTATATTTGGTTCTGGAAGTTATAGGGAGGCACTAGGCTTTATTGAATACAGATATCAGCAGACTTGTACTTTAAGAAGATCAATTTGACAGATGAGCAGAGGATGGATTGTAAAGTAGAAACTTGAGTGAGAGAGCACAACCAGCAGACTATTGCAATAGTCTGGGAAAGAAGTGATGAGGACCTGCATTAAAGTGGTGGCAATGTCTGAGGAGAAAAGGGAATAGAAAAGAGAAATGTTACAAAGTTTTTCAAAGCTACCCAGATGTTGGTGTTTCTCTCTCAGGTAACTATGTATGTATTGCCTCAATCATATAGTTGTATTTATCTGTTGATCTGTGCTAATTTCTCAGATAGAGGCCCTGTCTGTTGGTCTTTATTTCTCTGCCTGAATTTTCTTTGTTTTCTTCATTTGTATTTTCTCTAAAGTTCAGGGTGCTGACTTTTCCCCTGAACTAGTGAATGTAATTATAAAAGATTGCTGACCCCTTAAACAGCTATCTTTTCTAGTAAAGCAGATCTTAGAACCTGTGCTAGCAGTCATACTGGGTATGTCAGTGTGGTTGCCACTACAGCCACATATGAAATAGTTTGTTTAATTCTGGAAGCCATATTATAAGAAGGGACTTGTTAAACTGTAGAATATTCCAGAAGAAGATGACCACAATAGTGGAGAGTTTCTAGATTATATTATATAAGGATTTGTCAAAGAAACTAGGTATGAGAGGAAGGTAGTTTTAGGGTAGGAAATAATAGTCCCTTCTTCATGAACTTCCTTTAAGTATTTAGGGACAGTATAGGAGAGATTAGCTTTTTGCTCCTTAGCCTTAAAAGTCAGAATGTGCAAAAAAGCAGATTTTGCCTTGATATAGGGAAAATTTTCCTACCAGTTAGAACTATTGAAAAGTAAAATGGTTTGACATGAGTGTTAGAGTGTACCACTATCTGGAGTTATTCAAGCAAAAGCTAATCATGATCACCATATATTGGTTATATTGTAGAGAAGTTTTTTTTTCATGTCTTCATTGGACTAGATAGATATGAGAGTCCTTCTAAGGGCTCTTTCTTCATTTGGAATAGATCATGGTCTGACAGCTTTCCCTCATACCCCTCTCCATGAAGTAAAAATATTGTTCTGAGGTTTTCAAAGTACTCTTTTGCTGTTTATGTAGCACCTATGTAACCAACACACACAACTCATAGTGTAGGTGCCACAGAGAAGGCTACCCGATGTTCAGGGTATTCTGTATGTCCATAACATTAAAAAAAAAACCTGGCTCAAGAGCCCCCACTGAACTACTTCTCTTTCTTTAATGGTCAGTCAGGAGACATGCATAGTTTAAAAAAAAAAGGTATGTAGTCAAAGACTTGATGAATTAACATAATAAGGAGAGTAGCAATAAAATATTTCTCCCATTAAACTGTGACACATTCTCCCACAAAGATAGCATCACTGGGAAGAGTGAATATAAGTAAGGAATAATGAAAAATACATGTGATAAGGGCACACATTTGGAGAAACAGCTGAGACAAGCTACAAGCCCCTTGATGTCTTTTGGTGTCTTAATGATCCATCAAAGCCTTCACTCCACTAGTGTCCATGGCCTGTTATCTGAGCCAGGAGGTCTATACTTGACGCTTAGTCTCTACCAAATAGTCTCCCACTGGCTGTGTATTTATAGGGCTTGTCTTTGCTTCCAGCTTCAGGCTTCAGCTGAAGTCCTTAGTTTAAATGATATCTCTTGTTCATGAGAAGAACAGATGTTGCCATAGTCTCAGATCAAAGTGATGAGGATTTTTATAGCTTTTTAATGAAAGCATGAGATTGTGTCTAGAGTTCTAGAGTCCTTCATTTTCTTAATTCCAAAAGCCCTTCCACTCTCCAGCCTCCAGTGGATGAGGAAAAAAGCATGGACACAAAGCTCACTCTACAGTAAGCTCATTGTTTCTTCTGCTTGGCTCTCCATATTACTGGCATATGTGTATATACATATGTACACATACCTATACATGTATTGTATTTTTGTTGTTGAATTGTTTCAGTAGTGTCTGATTCTCTGTACCCCATTTGGGATTTTCTTATAAAGGTACTAGAGTGGTTTGCATTTCCTTCTTCAGCTCATTTTACAGAAGAGAAACTGAGGTAAACTGGGCTAATTGCCCAGGATCACACAAGCTAGTAGGTTTCTGATGTCAGATATGAACTCAGGTCCTCCTGATTCCAGGCCCTGTGCCATCCACTGTGCCACTTAGCTGTCCTCATGTATTGTATGTATGTGTGTGTGTGTGTATACACACACACACACACACTCAGGCATGTATGATGCAGCAAAGTTTAAAAGAACTTTGAGATTACCCTTATACTAGTAAGAAGAGACAGATATGAAATAAAATGGATTTTTCTCTTTTTTTTTCACTTGGTCACTTAAGGGTAAGACAAAAATGTACAGAGATAGTTATGATGGGTATAGGAATCATTGAAGTCAACCAACTTCCTCTATATTTCATAGTAAAGGCTAAATCTATGGAATGGATCCTCAAAGTTCATCTAGCTCAATGTTCTGATTTTACTGATAAGGAAAGTAAGGCCCAGAGAGGTTCAAGTGACTTGTCCAAGGTCACAAATCTAGCAAATAAAAAAATGTGATTCAAACCCAGGGTCCTCTGACTCCACACCCACTGTTCTTCTACTACACCATGCTATGTATATACTGTGGTTCTTGGGCATAATCATAGAAGTTGGGGTCATGATGGAAGTTGTAGAGCAGGGGTCTTAAGCTGAGGTCCATAAACTTTTTTAAAAACTGATAACTGCATTTCAATAGAATTGGCTTCCTTTGTCATGCTACATATCTTATTTAAAAAAAACATTCTAAGGAGTACATGTACAAAGCTGAGTAAGAACTGTTGCTCTAAAGTGAAGAGTGGAATAAAGCATCCACTGAGAAGAGAGGAGATGGGACAAGGGCTTTACAAACATATAACTTAAGGTCTGTGTGTTGACTCTGCTATTTACTAGCTATATGACTTTGAGGACTTCACTCTGGAACTCGGTTTCATCATCTGTAATTTAATGAGATTGGATGAGACGCTCTCTAAGGTATCTTCCAGTTCTAACATTCTATGATTCTATGATTTCATGATGAGATAGAAGTTGGGACTTAGGAGTCATTAATATCGTTGGGGAAAATGAAAAAAGAATAACAAGGGCTTACAAAAGGGGTCACTATTCTCTCACTTTCCTTCCTAGCAATGTCACTATAGTCACTGGCAGTCTTGTTATAGCAGACCTTGCCCAGAATTAGCCCTGGGGCAAAAAAAGAATGGCAGTTGGTAGATGCTTAATAAATGCTTGTTGATTTATTGGGATTGGGGTGAAGGAGAGGATAAGAGGAGTTATTCTGGCTGCCAGCCATCTCCCAGTAATTGTTTACAGAAAGGCAAGGTATGTAAGTTGGGCATTTGATGAAGGGTGCTAGAAATCCATAAATTTATATTTCATTCATTTCTAGCTCTCTTGAACACCCTCACATTCCTTTCACTTCACCTTCCCCAGTGACAGCACTGGAGAAAAAGTAATGGAAAGAAGGCACAATGACCACAGAAGAGGTAGTGGTGTTATTGCCACCTGCTTTCTGTCCTCATAAGGTATACAAAGCTGCTCCAAGGAGAGCACTCTATGTCATGTGTAGCCATTACTGGGATGATTTTCTGCAGGGTGTTGCTATTTTTCTGTTGACAAGACACACTGAACTGATCATTCAACATTACATCATATTCAATTTACAGTCTCATAACACTTTATTTGTTTTATATAAGGAGTTGAGTGCCGTAGGGCTCTGATGATGTAGGAAATGCATCATCTCAGTCACTCACCTCCATTCCTAACAGTTTTGCTGCCAGCTTTGCAAACTGGAATTAATTTTGTAGGCTTTCCTCTGAAATAAGTATATGGAGAGTCAATTACAGCTTTCAGTGGGATTTTGTTAGGTTATAAGAGGGGCTAATTCAGGGAAGAATTGACAATTAGGTAGACTTGCTTTTGGTGCCCACCCACCTTATCTTTCTATTACTATTTTGTTCCTTCCTTCCTTCTGACTTCCTAAGACTTCCTAACATCAATTCTTCCTCCTTCTTGTTGATTCCCCTCTTACCCCCCCCCCACATTGTTGGACCTCTCCTGGGACTATTCTCTCAAGATGGTCCTTTATCTCCTTTTACCCCATCTATACTCAACAAATAGGAATTACAATAGACTGATCAGGTGCAGGGTGAGCAAGAGGGAATATTTGGAGCTATATCAGGAATGCTGGTAAAGTCTTTTAATATCAACCCTCTAATGACAGCACACTGGAGCTGCATCCTCTACTCCAATATATAATATTAATTCTCCTACTAGATACCCCCCAAAAGTCACTAAACTCTATTTAGAGTCAATCTATCTTGGCAATCCCATAATTATCAACTGATACTTAATCGCCTTCTAACTACCCAGAAAGGGGTCTATAATAACTCTCTCATTACTCTTGCACTGGGTTCCAGGGAGACAAGCTTTTAGGAAAGTAAGCCCCACTCATAACTAGATTAAAGAGAGGGTTCTCCATGATAAGATTAGACTCATTTGTTTCAAAAATGACCTGTCCTTTGAAAGGGAAAGACATTACTTCTTTCACTAAAGCCAAATTGAACTACTTACTTATCCTCAAATTGTGCATTCTACCTCCCCACCTTAGTACCTTTGCCTAAACCTGGGATATACTTACTCCTCTTCCTCTCTTAGAAGCCCTAGCTTTATTCAAGTCCCAGATCATGTGATAACTCCTAAAGGACCCTCTTTCCTGATTCCTTCCTGTATTTCAATGGTCTTTACTTTCTCAAAGTGTCATGTATCTACTTATCTATATAGATGTTGTATCCCCTCACTAGAATGGAAGTTCTTAAGGTTATACACAATTTTTCATTTTGTCTTTCTGTCTTGCATAAAGCCTTGAAGGTAATGAGTGCTTATTAAATGCTAATTGGATTGAATTGGAATGTTAGACACATCCAGTGGGCCTGTGGTCTAGCAGAGAGCTTGAGAGACAGAAGTTATGATAGTGTCTTCAACCCTCAGAGGATGCTAAGGGCCAGGCATAACTCTAGTAAAAAAAGGAAACAAACAGAAGTAGTGAGAGGAATTTGAAGACACAGACTTTCTGAGTTCTCAATCAATGACTATCACAGTGTAAAAACATGAGTAAAAAATAATACATAACTTTAATATTCACCAATCACTTTACATGTTAACTCATTTGATTCTCAAAACAGCCCTATCAGATAGGTATTATTATCATCCCCATTTTATATATGAGGATACTGAAGCACAGAGAGGTTAACTGTGACTTGTCCAGGGTCACTCAGTGGGCAGGGTCTAAAGTGCAATTCAAACTTAGGTCTTGTGTTCTATCAATACATCACTTAATTGCCTCATTAAAGATCATTCAAAGGAAGTCCAATCGAGTAACTGAAAAACCAATAATGGTGCTAGAGAATAGATCATAAAATATATCTCCCTCCTCCAGGGGAGTGGGGGACTATTAGGGAAGAATTATGTGTATATTGTCAGATATAATCCCTATATCAGATGTTTTTGCTTAATTGCTTCACTATATTCAACTTGGGAAAGGGGTAGTTCCAAAAATAACAGTGATATAAAAACAAAAGATATCAGTAAAATTTGTATTTAAAGTACATATATGTATTATATATTTCAAATATGTAAAACTCATTTTTTATATATTCACTTGTTCTAACTGAGCTAGAAATGCCTAAGAAAGCCCTTGTGCTTGCCAATCCTTATTAAATGCCTGTCTAAAATAAAACTGTCTCTTTATTTGATGAGCTCCAATCTGCCATTGGTGAAGAAATTCATAACTACAGAAAGGCTTTGATGGTCTTATAGGAGAAATTAGGACAATGCCTATAACAGCACATATATTTATAAGACACATCAAAAACTTTCAATAAAGTTCCCTCTGACCAGTCAACTTTATATCTCTGAATCTGTTGTTAGATCTTGGAATAGTCATTATTAATTAAAAATAGCAATGATGTCAAGTACTTCTTCAGTTTGTCCATCCTGTGGTCAGGCATAAGGGCCATGGAGAGATTCATTTTATGTCAAAGAAAGGATGACAAAAAGGAAGATGCAGCCAGTTGGGCAGAAATATAAGGATATTTATTACTACAGGTTTTATAAGTTAACTGATGACCTAGAAAGAACTGTTTGTTGGTGGTGCTTTATTTTGGAAAAGACAGAGAGGAACTTAATGGGCATTCATTCACAGAAACGAGGACTGGAAAGGTCCAGTGGCTGAAACAGAGAAAACTCCCCAAATAAATATAAGGGATGAAAGTTATGAGCATTTTGGTGGGAAGCAAAAAGGGGCATATTCTGGAGATTAGTCATATCAGCAGGAACCTAAGCTGAAGACACAGCCAAGACGCTGTGACACTAAAGAGAGATCAGAGAGATTGTTAATGTCAGAGTATAGTGATAAAAACAAAGGCGGCAGTGACAGGAATGTCTATCATTTCCTAGACATCTGACTTCTTGGTTGATTAATCAATTAATAAATATTTATTGCACACCTACTATGTGCCAAGTCTTCAGCTTTTTTTGGGGGGGGAAAGGAGAAGAGGCAGAGAAGAAGAGAATCAGAGAACAGACAGGAGCCATCACTATCCCCAGCTGGCATCTGAGACTTCTAGCCAAATGGATCCTTTCCAGGACCACCCACAAGCAGGACACTAATTCCCAGTACAGATAACTAACAGGGCATAGCAATGGTGCATTCCAAGGGTGGAGGTACATCCCCCAAACTATATTCTTCACAGTCCCTGGAATAGATATATCTTGAATAGCATTGGTGGATTTCCTAAGAGAAGAAAAACCTGGGGTACATAAAGCAACATGTTCGCCGAATGTCAAAGAAGTAAATGGCTGAACTAATTACTTGAAAATAACTGCCTGGGATTTGACCAAGAGTTGTTTCATTAGCATTCAGCACCACTGACTTTGCATAAAGAAAGAAAATAAAACATGCCACTGAGAACTGAACATTTCTGTAAGTGAATAAAGGAATACCATTTTCTGGGTAAAACTGTATAATCTGCTGTACATTTTGAGTATAATTATCAAATGTTGATATGCTTAAAAATATCTCCTGTTCAGCATGCTAATTGCTTTCCTGAATTCAATGATGGAAATATTGAAGACACTGAAGAAAGACAACAATGAGGAAAGATTTCAAAGTGCTAATAAGTAATAATCAAACAGTCTGGGTTTAAAAAAAAAATGTTATGTTGACCATACACATCAACACATACAGCTGAATGTGAATAGAACTGCATAGGTGTGAGGACACCTTTCCTTCTATTTGTGTGTGTCATTAGATACAAGCACACAATTGACAGTTTTCAATTCATTTTTTCAGCCATCTTAACAACCAGTTCCTGAACAATCAATTGACTGCTAAGTCATTTCATTATATGACCAAAACACTGACTGGAGAAGCAGTTGATTTCTGTGGCATTTTCATAACCCATCATAAGATCCTGGATTTCTATCCTATAGTCTTTTCAATAATGCTTGGAGGGGTATGCCAGTATATCTGGTGCTCAATATCTCTCCAGTTTTTTTTTTCGTTTTTTTTTTTAATACCTCTTAAATTCAATAAAGCTTTCCCTGGAACTTTATGCCAAGTGGCTAAGGCTCAAGCCCCACATCTCTTGACACAGGTTCCTGGTGGCCTCTGGACAGATGGGCATGGTTTCCTGATCTTCTAAGGGCACAAAAAGGTCATATGAGTTGAAGCCCTTCAGATTTGCTGCATATTCCAAGACCACGAGTCAACAATCGCACCCTGCTGATGGAGGTGAGGGGAACTGAACCTACCTAAGCAATGAGATAACATATCCTTGTCGAATATCCTTTGTATGCTGTGGCTAAGTAAAAATTTTTAACTGTTGAATGATCTATTAGCATCCCCTTTCATTCCAACCCCAGTTCTAAATTGAGTCCTGGTTTGAATCAGTCCACACATTCTACTATCAAAAAATGATCTCTGGTAACTCTTAAGTTATTTCAACAGTGACCTAGCTCCATTGTCTCCATGTAGCATCTTTGTGGAGATATCTGGTCTGCTTCAGTTTCAGCTTTTCTCTCATCTCTGCTTCCCAGAGTGCCTCTTGGGATGCTGCTTCCATCAGTTTGTACTTTGTTTCCACATATGTCTGGTTCCTTGACTCTGATGCTCGGCTGCCTCAATAGCCCATATCATTTCCTTTTCCTGACCCGAGTCTTCTTCACTTTGTTCTCAGTCTCATTTGCTAACCACTAATTCTTCTGTGGAATCTAAGAGGCTCCTAAATTTTTCTTCTAAGTTATAATCTGACTCTGTAATACCTTGTGTCACTGTTCCTTTTTGTTTCCCCAGATACTTCAAGAGGAAAAAGGGCTCCCAGTGGTAATTCTAACTATAGCAATTGGAAAATTATGCCATACCTCTGAGCACTTTATTATGCCCTGTCATCCACTGTTCTCTAATTACTCTTCCTATGTGAGACTTATCTTCTCTATTCATCATTTAAACTCCTTAGTCTGTAAGGACTGAGTCTTTCATTTCTTATATATTCCCTCACAGTGTCTCATATAGTACTGAGCACCAAAGATGCTCAGGATACTTCAGGATGCTACCAGGATACTTCTTTGTAAAGCAAGCTTCTAGTTCTGATGTTCTATTAGATGAACCATAACCCCAACCAATTTATCTAGAATATTAAGTTGGAATGTATCTTAATCTATTTTGATGGTTTAACTGACAGATGCCCAACAGACCCATTTGGGGAAATTAGCTATGTATCATTTCATCAGAGGAAAGATAAATGATTCTTTAGTAACAAACTACGCTTTTTAACAATATATTGAATTAACAATGTATGTCAAGATATTTTCCCTTACTCTATCTTGCTGTAGTTAAATCCATTAGCATTAATATGTACAACTGTTCATGTAGGAATCACCTATAAGCACATATGGGGAGCAACCAATGAGTTTCCTTTCAGAGTGATACTATACACATACCAAAACACTTACTAGTATTAACTGTGGCAGCTATGCCAATGGAAAATGAAGACCTTCCAGCCTAATGTGAGGGGCTGCTGAGCCTATCACTAGGACACAGGAGAATAGCACCTTCCAAGAAACATGGCTATAGTCATTATAAGAAGCAATAGATGATTTCTGATTATTAACACTTAATGTTGGTTATTTATTCTATAGTGCTGGATGTCTAGTTTTCAGAAATCTTCTAGATGTACAAACACTAAGCTTAGAATTCTGTATTATGGGGGCGGCCAGGTAGCACAGCGAGTAAGAGCACCGGCTCCAGTGTCATACTGACCTGGAGATCGAATCCCGGGCTCAGACACTTAGCACCCACCCAGAAACACCTGGCTGTTTAACCTTGAGCAAGTTACTTAACCCCGATTGCTTTAAAAAAAAGAAAAAAAAGAATTCTGTATTATGGCAATAGAGAACAACTAAACTGGACATATTCCCACTTGTCAGCAGCTATGCATCTCTCCCTTCATGTGAGTCTTGTATTCATTCACCTGAATTGGAAAAACAGCTTGCCCTGGGACAGGATTCTGTCATCTGTGTCCAAAGGGAATAGAGTAACATTATGGATCCCATCTCTTCTGTCTGTGCTGTCAAGAGAATGGAGTCATCACTTGGTAGTACAGCAACCCTGTCCCCAATAATGTTCTTTCCTTGATACAAGTAAGAGTATAATAATTACAATTAATAATACAACAATAAATGTAATAATTCTATTTATACAGGTCACCTATTTGGGGATCAGTTCCACCACTTTCTACTTTCTTAATAGGTTGCAAGAGTAATTAATTGATCAACCTCCAAAACCTGGTTCAATTTGATCTTCATGAGTATTAAGTTACCTGGCTTATCAACCATTTCTTTGATAAGTGGTCTACAAATAATAGATCTGATTAATCACAAACCTTCAGCCTTTTAATTCAGTTTTGTTTTTTATTCTCCAAAGTGAATGAATTTCACTTTGCACACTTACTTTGTGACAGACATTGTACTAAATGTTGATGATACAACAAGAGATAATCCTTGACCTCAAGGAACTTAAATTCATGGAAGTAGTTTCCAAGGACTAAGTCCCAGGAACGATTAATGGTGCTATAGGGTAATCAATTGACACTATCCCCTTTCCAGAAGAAATGGCAGCCTTAATTTAATTACTGTTACTAAAGTGAGAGGTGAAAATTTGGCTGAGGGAAAGGAGGAGTGGCATTATGACAGGAAGATGGCCAGCTAGATGTAGTGAGCTTTCACTAATCAGGACAGTCCCAGGAGGAGCAGAAATAAGAGAATCTCTTGTAAGGAAAAAACAAACAAACAAGAAAGCCCTTATTGACTGGATCCTGTGGTGCATGAAAGGGAAGAACATTTTAAGGCTGTAAATGTTGGCTGGATATATGTTGTGTATGGATTTAAAATGCCAAACAGGCGATTTTGTATATGACCTTAGAAGCCACTGGAGTAAGTAAGACTGGTACTTCAGAAATATCGGCTTCATAATTATGTTATCTATTATAGATAGATTAAAGAGGGGAGACAGTTAAGGAAATGAGACCTATTAGGGGATATTGTAACAATTCAACCAAGAGTTGATAGAGGCCTGAAATAACATAATAGCCATTTGGGTAGAGAGAAGGGGATAGATATGAAAGATACTATGGTGTTAGATATAGTCTATAAGATCTGACAACTTGATAGATATTTGGGGTGATGTAAGGTAAGGAGTCAAAGATGACTACAAGATTGGGAACTTTAGTGACTAGAAGAATGATGTTGCCCTCAAAAGAAATGTTCCAATTAATTAATCACGCTAACTTCTGGGGAAGATTCAAAAATAAATAGCACAAGATCACTGACTTCGAAAAGATTAAACTAAAGAGAGATAATCTTATATATGGAAAATATTTTATAGACTATGAATCTTAGTGCATAAAAGGACACTAAAATATCATGATATTAAATGAGATAGAAAACACTTCTAGCTAGGGGAATTGGGAAACTTCAGGGGAAAGTGGCATTTAAGATGAACTTTTAAAAATTTGTAGATTGCTAGCAGGTGGAAAAAAAGGGTGAAGGCATTGTAGGTAGAGAGAAGCATGAACAAGGATACAGAGGCAAGAAAGGATCAAACATTTTTAGGATAGGTAAAAAGTCTAGTTTGGCTGGGAAATATCATATACAAGGGAGAGGCAGTTAATAAAAGTCCAGAAATGTGCCGGTTACTTTCTTTGTGAAGACTTCTCTGATAGCCCAAAGTTACCTAAATATTCAGTGAGACGGGGTCAGTTACCATAGACTATAGAAATCGAGTGGTGTGTACCTCCCCTCCTTCATGAAGACTGTCTAGTCCACCACAGTTCATAGAAATCTCACAATTATCTAAGTTGACCACTACTTGTCAACCAATCGTGTATTATATTCTATTGTTATATCAATTCAACTCAAATGGATTTGTAATTTCATCAATTAAGGAATGCTATGCCTAACCATTTTGTGTAATTCCTGTCCTTTTTTGCCACAGTTTTCACACAATATGCTGGAGAATATCCTTAATTTCTCTAGCCACTATGAGGGTAATAGTGGGACTCTTGTACCTATCTACTATCCCTAGCTATTTCCACAAGACTAATTCATCTCTTATCTCCTCTTCCTGTCACACAATTCCTTAATGACATTCTTTACTCCTGACCTTCAGAATTCCTCCTTGGTCATGTGTTGCACCTGTTCACATCAATCACATTCCTCTTCATTCTTCTCTCTGACATTTATCTTTAGTTCTTTGGATGCAGTTTTGTTCAACATGTGGCTGCCACATAGCAATACTGATAAAATGTTAATATTGAAAGAATGGCTCTTTGTTTTCATAGGAAGTTTAGAGTCAGTAAAAGAACTTAATTTCCTAAAAGTAATCAAGGCTCCTCTCTACTTCCTTTAAACTCTGAGTTAACTCATTTATATAGTCTTTTCCAAATATATATATATATATATATATATATATATATATATATATATATATACATACTATTGAACAAACCATATAGTCTGTCCACCTAAATGCATGTTGAAATATGGGCAATAGAGATTTTTCATCCAATTGGCCTTTCCTGTATGGATGGATAGGCCAAGGTCTTTGGGGTAATTACAGATTTCTTCCAGGAGACTGTACAATTTCCTAGGCCTTGATGTACATCATCCACAAAGAAGAGGATCCAAAGGACCTCAATATCATCAGGAAATCTGCCCTTCACCTGTACTCTGTACTAGATCTCTTTGTAGCAAGTACCTTTAGCAACCATATATCTCCCTATTTTATGTCTTGAGTAACGTTTGCTATTAGGGGTTCACTGAACAGACATATTTCTGTTGCTATGTCTTGCAAGGAATCTTGAATGATCTTGAAGCATGATTGGAAGACACCTAATTGAAAGAGGACTGTACATCAGTGTTTTGTTCTACCAAATCAAATAATTTTTGGAATGTTCTCTACATCTTTTATTAAATTATGAATATGTAAAGATATAGCCCTTTGTTGACTATTTCTTGTGAAATCCTGATTGTTCCCTATTAATACTATTATTGAGAATGCCTTCAAGTTGCATACATATAAGTCTTATAAAAATTTTGCTTAAATCAAAGATAAGGTATATAGGCATGTAGTTACTAATGTTCTCTCAGTAATCTTTTAGCGTCCAAGGTAAGACCCAAGACTTTTTTCTATGTCTTTTGTATCCTTTCCTTCTTTCAAATACTCGAGCATTGGGTTATTCTTGTATTGATATTTAACTTCTGATAATAACTCACATTATATGATACCTGGTGTATGCAAGGTCTTTTTTTTAAAACAGCCCTAGAAAGTTGTTGGGTTTTTTTTTCAATGTGTTTAAGTAACCTCTACCACTGTTATAAGCATTTTTTATATTTGGGACTGTGTTTTTCCTTTTGTAATATCCCTCATAGCATCTATCATGCTGACTTTTACTTTGTAGACACTCAATAAATACCTGTTGCCTAAGCATTTGCATTCTAATTATTGCTCATGGTAGAAATTATCCTGTAAAACAAAGTGACCTTGTTTTTGCTGAGTCAGTCAGTCAAAAAGCATTTATTATACACTTATTATATACCAGGGATTGTGGTAAGTACAGAGGATGCAAAAGGAAGCAAAAAGAACACAAAACCAAAAACAAAATGAAAATCTTGCCCCTGCCTTCAGGGGGGCTCACATTCTCATACGGGAGACAACATACAAACAACTTTGTACATACAAGAGAAATACAGGGTAAACTAAAGACAGTTTCAGAGTGAATACATGAGCACTGAGCGGCGCAGGGGAAAACCTTAGGCAGAAGAAAGGATTTGAGCTGAGACCTGAGAGAGGTTAGAGAAGCCAGTAGAGAGTGATGAGGGAAAGGAAGAAGGACATTCTAGACATGATAGCCTGTGAAAGGACATGGGGACTGAAGACAGAGTGTGTGGTGTGTGAGGAACAGCAAGAAGGATAGTGTTGCTGGTCACAAAGTTTGTGGAAGAAAGTAAGGTGAAACAAGAATGGAAAGGCAGGGAAGGGCCAGGTTATGAAAGACTTTAAAAGTCAAACAAAAGATTCTGTATTTGCTCCTGGAGGTAATAGGGAGGCTGCCATGGAATTTTGAGTAGGGACTGACATTAGTACTAAGTGATACATCTAGGTTGACAATCATGAATGTAATTTTCAATGATACTTTTCATCAGATGGTTTACAAAGTATCACTAGGAGGACCAAAGTGCTCCTTACTCTTCATCTAAAGGAACTTTTCTTAAAACTTTACTAGTAGGAGTCTAAGTCATGTTTTCTCTTGAGGAACTCACTGCCCCCTCCCACCTTTCTTGACTTAGGAATTTCTTCAGTTTTAACTAATAGAAATATAACTAGTTGAAACTAATAATATTTTATGGTTATTTCCCAGTGAAACTGGGGAATCACCAAGTACATTAATAGGCCTATTTCAAAGATGTAGATCATACTAAGGAGTAATGATTAGGGTCTTGTGATATATTCTGAGTATTAATGACCATCTGGGAGAGCTGATAGCTCCAGGAAATATTCTGTGGAGTGTTCATGATTTCTGTTACAGCTCAATTTAAAAAATGTTTAATTTGCAAAGAAAAGGAGGCATATTTTGCATCTTTTTTGTCCTCTGTTATCTAGATGAAGAAAAATGAGATAGGAATAGATAATCTTTTTATAGTATTAATATTATGCTGATAACAGAAGTAATTCATTCCCTATAGTAATCAATCAATTTTTCTCACCCCTCCCCTGTTTTGAAAGTAGTATTCTAATTACATGTGTGTAGCTTTCGACATATACTGGCTGTGGGATCCTAGGCACATCATTTAATTTGTTAGTGTTCTAGACAAGTCCCTAAAATTGCACAGAAGCCGCTGCCCTATTTTCATAAAGCAGTTTACTCACCCAAGAGTACCTAATACGATGAAATTACAGGTCCAATCCCCATGTCCATCCCTATTCAAATTATAATTCTTCTTATCTACCAAATTCATTGTATTTGTAAAATACATTTCTCATCTCATCAAGCTCTGAATGATATATATAAGTTTACAAAAATTTATATGAATATGTTGTAAGTATATTTGAAGAACAATTTGTAGGATGTAATAGATTTTTCTAGAAAAATTAATGTGTTTGGTGACACAGTAATATACAAGTGACTGCTTCTTGATTATCATATCAAAACTGTTGTCCTTATGATATAGAAAAATAGTCTTGGACTGATAAGTGAACTTTCAAATGTGTGATTTTCAGCATCAAATGTGTTTCGCTTTTTTTTTTGGCTTGGTTAATTTAAAAAATGTGGCAAGTAGAAGTTCATGTGTTTCAGTAAATATTATTTATTATGCATCATAAGCAGAGATTGGACATTTCAAAGCATGAAATACAAAATAAGGGTCCTTGCTCCATAAAGCCGCGAATATAAATTAGACATAAATAAAAAGTGGGATAATGGGAAAAAGCAAATGTTTTGTCTTGCTGGTTGGAGTAAAAAGAAGGTCAGCAGGAAGACACAGAAGGACAAAGACAAGAAATGTTTGAAAGAAAGGGCCAAGGAGAATGGTTAATAACGAAGGGCTATAGACAGTAAAAGGAAAGAGAATAAAAAAGAAGGCCTAAAAGCTTAGAGTAAAGGTAAAAATAATACTACATTATTTTCACACACACATACAAATGATAAATGGTGAGAAGGAAAAAAAATGACATCATAACTCCCTTGCCTGAAAGTTCCCTAATTTTGTAATAAAAATCATCATTATAATTTGTATTTAAATTTTCTTCTGAGGTGTTCAAATGAGTGTTTTATGGGCACTACCTCATTAATCTTCACTAAATTCCTGTTCAGAATATAATTACTCCTATTTAACATATGAAGAAACATTTTTATGTTCTGTTTTGTTGTGCAATGACTAATACATTGCTGATACTTGGTGAAGAACTGAGAGTGATAAAGCTGAGAAAGGGTCTGGCTTTATTGAGTAAGATCTGTATAGGATTGTAAAATAGGTGGAGAGGCAGTTAGGTGCCATAGTGGAGCACTGGGCCTGGAACCAGGAAGATGTGAGTTCAAATCCAGCCTCAGATAAGAGTTGTGTGACACTAGGTAAGGCA
Organism: Petaurus breviceps papuanus; assembly: GCF_028583685.1. Classification (NCBI taxonomy): domain Eukaryota; kingdom Metazoa; phylum Chordata; class Mammalia; order Diprotodontia; family Petauridae; genus Petaurus; species Petaurus breviceps. The sequence continues at coordinate 1,137,530 of NW_027187185.1, forward strand.
GTTAACTTATGAATGATTCAACTTCTTCAACTGCAAAATTTAGGTAATGCTGGTGTCACCTACTTCCCAGGGTTATTGTGAAGATTAAATTAGATATTTGTGAAGTGTTTAGCCCACTGCCTAACATATAGTTGACACAATAAATTCTGGTTATCTTTCTTCCTTCTCTTCTTATGGCATCTTGAAAATTGAACTCTCAACACCCTCAAATTATGACTCCTCCAACAATAACTTCTTTCTTTTTTTTTGTCTTTTTAAAAATTTATTTATTTATTTTTAGTTTACAACATTCAGTTCCACAAGCTTTTGAGTTTTAAATTTTTTCCCCTTCCCTCCCCTAAGATGGCATGTAATCTGATATAGGCTCTATATATACATTCATATTAAACATAATAAACATATTAAACACATTAGTCATGTTGTGAAGAATTATAACCAATGAAATGAACCAATAAAAAGAAGAAACAAAACAAAACAAAAAAGAGGGTAAATAGTATGCTTCGATCTGTATTCAGACTCCATAATTCTTTCTCTGGATGTGGACAGCCTTTTCCATCATGACTCTTCTGGAGTTGTCTTAGAACCTTGCATTGATGAGAAGAGACAAGTCTATCAAAGTTGGTCATCTGTATACAACGTAATAACTTCTTTGTGTACATTTCTCCTAGTCCAGCTGTTCTTCTCATCTTTGTTTTCTTCAGTTAACTTTCTATTTATTCATAACATGTTAAGGTTCATACATGGTGGCTTTGCTGGCATCTATGGAGAAATTTTTGTGTAGAATCTTTTCCCTTTTCCATTTGTTTATTGTTCTCTTTCCAGTCTCATACTTAAATGCTCTTGGGATGATTGTGCATAACTGCTGACCATTGCATTTTAATGACTTAGAGTTCCAGCTACCAGACAGGTCGACGTGTCCCTGACTAAGAATTGATTCGCCTTTGGACAGTGTTGTAAGACCAAAAAAGCTGATAATGGCTGCCTCAGGCAGGATGAGGAGAGAACAAGTTTACCTCTATAAAAAATTAGCCATAGTACTTTTCTACCTTGTTTTACTACTTGTTACTTTCTCTCATAAGTATCTTTTTTTTCTTTTTTCTTTTTAGTCTCAAAATACTTCAGTTGAATTGGTGAAAGAGTGATCTCTTTCTGGAATATCAATCTAATATAGAGTATAGAAAAGCAGAAGATAGTCTAAACTCCATGTATGAATGTTATTACCCCCTTCCCATCTAAAATTATTTCTTTATAGTATATATCATCTACTCTAGTCACATATTTTCTTTGGCCACGTAGGACTGAAAATTATCCCTGAAATCTGTTGTTTAGGCATACCATTGCTGAGTTAAAAAAAAAAAATAGAAAGACTTCATTGTCTTAGTTTCTAAAATTTCGTTGTTTAGGTAGACCAAGATCCCTCAGTAAAAGTTATAAAAAAAAATTTTTTAAGTGGAAAACTAAACAAATTCAGTCATGTCCTTCAGAATACAGATGAGAAACAAACTGATATGCCATAGAGTAGTGACTTTGTCTAGCCTTCTACATGATTTCAAGTTTATGACCTACTATAGAAGTCATACCAAGGGAGCATGTGTCACATATAAAGTATAAATAATGTGAAATGGCAAGACTGTCACTAGCAATAATCTTGGAACATGGGTGTTAAGAGCAGATTTGATGCTGGTACCCTATTATTCATGTTTGACTTTGGGGTAAAATGAGGCACTTACAAAAATCATTGAATAGTTAACAAAAGAAGGTTTACCTAGCCCTAACTTATCAAGGATACAGATCAAGCATACAGTAGCACTTAGCTCTACAGACAGAATCCACTCATATTCATATGGAAAAGCATATGACCACCTGGGCAGGATATGGTAACTCCCATGGTCCTTAGACATTCATTAAGTTGTAAGGGTCCCAGCTCCATGTGGGTGAAATTTTTTATGATCTTAGATGAGCAGTAAACTGTTTTACCGGAAGACAGATCAATCAGGTTCTGGGGAAAGTTTTGCTGCCTTTTAAAGAACACTAATACCTTTTAGTATTAGTATTAGTATTAGTAATAGCAACTAGGTGGCTCAGTGGATAGAGTGTCAAACCTGAAGTCAGGAAGATTCATCTTCCTGAGTTCAAATATGGCCTCAGATATTCACTAGCTGTGTGACCCTAGGCAAATCATTTAACCTGGTTTGCCTCAGTTCCTCCTGAGTTAGAGGAGGAAATGGCAAACAACTCCAGTATCTTTGCCAAGAAAACCCCAAATGGAGCCGGAAAAAGATGGACATGACTGAAAAAACTGAACAATACTTTTTAATGTGAAGGTGGGGGTAGAGGGAAAGATTGCTTTGATAGATATTGTTCTTGTCACAATAAGTAAGCTGCCCACTGTGAACATGCTTTCCACTACCCACTTCTACACGGCTAGAAAATTCAGAGAAAGAAAATGTGATGTATGATGAGTTGGAAATGGGGCCATCATAAGAAATAAGAGCTGAACAATTGTTCTAATACAATGAAGCACAACTTTAAATTGATTCCCAGTAGGAAACCAACAAATGCTTCTGACTTGAGCAAAGATTTGAGCTTCAGAGCAAGAGTTGCAAATAGCATCAGACTCCATGAATGATTACTGAGACTAGATCAAATGACTCTTTTTCAGCATCAGCATGGGAAGGACTTCGTATCATACACTGATTTCTCAGGTAGACTGAGGAATGCCATCTTTAAATCAATAAATGTTGTAGTTCATTTGAGATGGCTATGTTAGGACAATTATAAAATGAGCCACTGGAGAGCATAAGTAACGTCATATTTTTTTTCTATGGAGCTAGAGGGATGAAATCTGTGATTTCATAATTAAGAAATTCCTACATGAGAAAACTCCTTCAATCAATGCAAGTCAGTGCCTTCTCTGTCATATATAGTTGCCTAAAGCTTTGTGATATTAAATGCCTAGGATCCCACAGTCAATATATGTCAAATGAAAGATCTGAACCTAGGTCTTCTTGGCTTAGGCAAGCTATCCGTCATGATATCTTGCCTATTATATTCTGCTTAACACATTGTAAATGTTCGATAAATATAATTGCACTGAGACTTGGAGTACAATAAAACCAAGCAGACTAGAAGACACAAATACAAGGAATCCTGACTAAATCCAGAGGGATTCAGACTACAGTTTTAGATAGTAAATAAATAAGATGGCAGGAAGGAAATATGCATTTATTCTGTATCTATAGTATCTCATTTAGTCCTCACAACAACTCTAGGAGATAGTTATTATTCTTATTACCATTTTACAGCTGAAGAAAATGAGGCACACAGAGCTTAAGTCACTTGCCCAGTATCACTGAGTTACTAAGTGTCTGAGGCTGGATATGAATTCATATCTTCCAGAATCCAGGTCCAAAGCTCTAGCCACTGCACCACCTAGCCACCTCTCAGAAGACCAGAGAAGTTAATAAAGATAAGAAAGAACAAGTAAATAAGGTTGGTCCAGGTAGGAGGGCAGTGTCCAAAAGGAAAATAAAGTCAAGGCATGCTTTCTATTATTCTATATAATCTCTGAGGGAGTCAAATGGAGAAAGAAGTAACAGAAATAATGGGAAAAGCAAGTGCCTCAATATATCACTGATTTCCAATTTGTCTCCTTAAAGACTGCTAAAATGGAGCTCCTCGGGTGAAACTGAGCTGAGATGGCTTGAGTAGAGATGAATTTTCTTATATATTCTAATCTATGGAACGTTCACAATTTCTGTTTCCCATTCTGCTTGGATAAATGGGTTTACTTACTATTTGTTGCTTGTAATGATCTTTTATGTAACTTGTATCTAACGGGAAAGAGTTAAGCTAGTGAGTTAAAGGCTCGTTGTGGTTGTTCATCTTTCATTTTTAAAGAGAATCAATGACATCACAAGGGTTATGCCTTGACTTGCTTGTAAAATGTATTTAAGCCGCTGCCGGTAGAGCAGTGGATAGGGTGCTGGGCCTGGAGTCAGAAAATGGGCTTGGAGTCAGAAAGACCTAAGTTCAAATCTGACCTCAGACACTTACCAACTGTGTGACCCTGGGCAAGTCACTGTAGCACCAATGTAATATTTACAGAGCCCACAATCACAATAAAGACCGTGCCTATACGTATCACATGATGTTTGACCGCAAAATATACCAGATTCTCCAGATAGAGGATAGAACTTAAACATTTATTTAGACACCAGAAAACCAAATCCCAAACTAGTAAGCCGATTCCATCATAGTACCAAAGATATTCAGAAGCCATAATAATGCTGAGAGCCACAGCATCCTTCAGCCTTCCCACAAACCAATACAAAATCAATATCTACTCACAAGTAACAGAAATGGTTAAGTTAAGAAAAGAAATGTTTTTTGGAGTGAAGATGATAAATTCCATTTTGAAAATGTTGAGTTTTAAGGGCCAGAAGAACAATCAACTGGTTATGTCTAGCAGACAACTATAGATGTAGGTATAGGGTTTAGGGAAAAGATTGAGACTAGAGATACAGATTTTGTGTCCATCAATAAATAGCAATTTATATGTTTATAACATTAAGCTCTGGCTATGAGGTCCCTATACCTAAATACTGTAAAGCATCAAGAATATGGCTTTGCATTACATGGATTTCTTCCTCTAACATTTCAAAAAATGTATCTTTCACTTTTGATCATAACCTACCAATTCTTTTAAAATGCTTTAAAAGAATGAGAACTTGTGCTTTTCTCTCACTGAAAGTAGAAATCTATGTTCAAAAAGGTGAGAGTTCCTGCAAAGATTAAAAAGCAGTGTCTATGCAGGGCAAACTGGACTTGCCCTGCCTTATCAGCTACAACAACTGAAATGACCATTTGGAAGCAGGCTAAAATCATCCTCTCTAGTTGGATCCAAGGCTTTTGTTGTTTGGAGGAAGAATTTGTCCTATGCAGTGAGAAATGAACCAGAGAGGATTGATTCTGCTAAATATTTAACAACTGATTCTCCAAAAGAAAAAAAAAAACTATACAGAGGACATATTTTTAAGTCTAATCTACATCACTATCTTCTTTATCATTTTCTTAAGTCTAAGAAATGAACAAAACAACAAATCAAACTCCCATTTGCTGATTTCCAAGGTGTAAATACTCATATTGTAAAAAATCTAACAATCAGCTTTCAGGAGCCAGTATGAGCTGACTCCAGCAGACCCTTGGTTCAGTCCTCTACTATGGAGAAGACTGTTGACATTTCATTTCATTCCTGTCCTTTGCACAGGCGTCCTTCCTATTTCTTCATTATCCTCCTTCCTCATCCACACTCTAGAATTTCTAGCTTCCTTCAAAAGCATAACTGGTGTGCTATGAGTCCTTTCCTGACCCTCCCTTCCTCTTGAAATTTGGTATATACTTTATATTTACTCATATATACTTTATCTTTACTCATCTCTTTGCCTGTTACATCCCCCAGAAGGATCAATCAATCAATTACTTACAGCTTGGGAATGTTTCCTTTTTATGTCTTTCCATCTTTAACACCTAGTGGTAGTTTCATTAATATCCAACAGATAGCTGGAGCTTAACATATTTTGTTGAACTGAATTGAATGCCCAGGTCTTGTTACAGGGATGTAAACTACTTATTTTGGTGATTATCTTCAAGTTCTTTCAAGGCAAAGTAAGTTGTAAATGTCCTCTACTAGTAATGTGTATTTGTATCATAGCTATGTCATAATACATAAGACATTTGACAGTCAAATGATTGGGGATGAGGTGGGGGGTTACCTACTTTTTAGCCTTATTCACTAACAATCCATTCCAATGAACATGTATTGATTACTGTCAGTGGAGATACAAAGATGAAATGAAAAATAATTTCTTCCCTCAAGGAACTTACATTCTTTTTGGTTCAGGATAGGAGAATGCAATATGTAAACACATAAGAATATATGTGATAATTGGAAGAGAGTTGAGAGCATTAATGGCTCAGGGAATTAGCAAAGGCTTCCAATAGCAGATCACAGTTAAACTGAGCCTTGTAGGAAGCTAAGGCTTTATGCTGTTGTGTGGTTTTAAACCACTAATAGGCTTTTAAAACCAAAACATTTAAATTATCCCTAACAACTAAGGAACCACAAATACAACAAATTTAAAGACAAAGAAGCTCAGTTTAGTCCTTTGTATTTTTGTTTTAAAAATCAGCATGAGATGAACCTTGAAGGTTCCATTTTTTCAATTTTGAATTTTGGCTGCTGGGACCCTGCCTGTGCCCAGGGATGCTTTTACCTCAAGGTGATATCTTTTCCATATCATTTGACCTATAGTCCAGCACAGGGTCTTCTCTTTGACTAATATAGACTTGACTACAATCTGAGGGAAACTGAAGCATATCACAAGTATAATTCATAGAGCTCAATTAACTTTTGAGGGAAAAAAGCCTTAAATAATCCATTCCAGAAACACTGCAGTTATTCCTTTTTGGTCTGAGAGAAGACCATTAGGCTCACAGAATCTCAGAACATTAGAATTCAAAGGGATCACAGATATTGTCTAAGCTACTAACTCCTCCATTCCCACTACTCACTTCTCTGGCTTCCTTTAAGTCCCAACTAAAATCTCACCTTCTACAGGAAACCTTCCTTGACCTTTTAATTCTAAGAGATCAGAGTTGGGAGAGCTGGTTCAGGTTTTGAAAGAATTCATTTAGACCTTCTTTTTAGCCAATGGAAGCTTTATTGTTGCAAAAGCATATGGGCCTGAGACTTAGCAGGGAGCTAAACAAAGGCATTATAGGAAAAGGACCAGACTTATATAGCCAGAAAGCTATATAGCCTATAGGATGATGATGCAATTTTTAGAGTTTCTAAGGGGGGTTGTAGATTTAGGGACAGGATGAGGAAGATGGGTGACACAAGACAAGGGAGACAGGAAATTTTATAACCCAGAATGGAGGGGTGACAAGGAATTTTTATGGTTCTGGATAAGGGGGAGGCTTTATGGTAGGGACTTCAGGATGCTCTTGGGCTTAGAAGGGCCTCATGAGGTACTGAAAAGGCAACCCTTCACATTAATCCCTAGGGTACCTTTGTAACCACATCACCTTCCATCTGTTAATTTCTCCTATATATCCTGCCTATAGCTTGCTTTGAATATATTTGTTTGCATGTTGTTCCTCCCATTAGATTGTAAACTCCTAGAGAGCATCAATTGTCTTTTGTCTCTTTTTATATCCCGAGCACTTAGCACAGTGCCTGGAACATAGTAAGTGCATAATAAGTGTTTATTAATTGATTGTAGATAAGGAAAGGCTCAATGAAAGGCTCAAACTTGGTGATCTGCCAAGGCCTCTCAGGAAATGGAAGGATTTGAACCTAGGTTTTGTTGTTGTTGCTATTATTGTTGTTGTTTTCACTCCAATTCCATTCATTACTCTTTCTCATATTCCAGGTGCCACTGAACCCTGTTCTTTAGTAACCTATTCTCCTTCCCTTCCCTGCCCACCAAGTGGATCCAAACCAAGCCACTGCATTTAGCTTCTCTTCTTGTGTCTGAATTAGAAAGATCAATTCGTATTGGAATATCCCATAAACATGCCCCAACTTAGATTCATAACAACATTTGGCTCATCTTCCTAAAGAAGTTCCTTGGAGACCCAACTTTTCCTAAAGCATCTTTTCTTTCTGTCTTTCTTGGCCCACTATTTTAGCACATTTTATTCTTGTGTGCCCTGCCCCTTTCCCCTCCCTTTCAACTCTAAAGCTCCTCCCCGCCTTCCCTTTTTTTAAAAAAATACCTTTTGGGACTTTCAGACAAGTTCACTCCTGGGTGTCACCCTGAGGTGCCTAGGAGAAATAAACACTAGAAGAATTAAAACTGCATATGAACAAATACCTCCCAGTCTCACTGAACATCACTAATATCCAAGAGTCCTCAGAAGAAGACGGAGATTAGACTCCAGGCACATAAGAATACTATGGAAAATATCGGAGGGGCCAAAAACAACATCAGAAAATTCTTGTACTAACTCTATGAGGCAAGTAAATTGACTTATCAAAGCAAGCAGGGTTCTGAGGATCGGCAGAATTACCACAAGGCCCTATTCGAGATGTGGATCAAGTGGAGCAGGAGCCCATCCCAAAATGTGGATGGTGATACACATCTCCTGAAAGCCCTGACTCTGGACATGTCCCATGGCATTGCCCTGAAATTACAGCCGGACTTCATCGACCTCATACCTCAAGTCCAAGGTCTCCCAAGCAGCCTACAAGACGAGCTCCAACAGGCTTGTTATGTCACATAGGAATTTCATAACACCTTTTCCCTAAGTAATGGGTTTGAAGATATTGACAAGTATCATCTGACCCAGAGCCAGTTTAAGCTGACCCAAGCCCAGGGAAGTATAGAAAAATTGTTCTGCTCTTAGAAGACAGCATTCCTTCTGGGTGGATTGTAGGACCACTTTTCCCCTCTGAATATCCCTTCCCAGAAGTAATAATACTCCCTAAAGAAAAAAACATCTTGAATTGTAATGTGGAATTCGGCTGATATTTCCAAATTCCTTGCAAGCAGTCTTGTGCTACTTTATAGTTAATAACTATACTTTCAGTACTTTTTAAATTATAATAAGAAACTTGCATTGAAAATTAAAAAAAAGTAGTGCCCTCTCTGAGGTACTTTCCCTTTAAAATATAGCCATTCAGAGACCGACAGCACAGGATTATAAGTAGAAGGGCTCTTTTAAATATTTTAAAATATATACATATTTATTTACATTTTAACACAGATATCCTAGTACTCTGCCTAGGAGGAAGGTTTAAAGGTCTAGCAGGGCAGTGGGCCACTCAGCAGAGTCTTTAACATATGAGAAGACACTTCTTCCTTCTGTTTTGCAGAGACAGAGGTTCATAGGTTAGGAATATCATATATATTAGTAGAATTTTTAATGTATTGATCAGCTTTGCTGTTTTTTTCTTTTTCATCTTTTTATTTCTTTTGTATTTTTTTTGAAATTGTTTTTGTTTTCTAAGGGATGGTTCTCTGGGGGAAGGGCAAAAGATAGGAAAGAACAAGGTGCTATAGATATCAAAGATATCAAAATTATTTTTAAAAGATAAAAAGAATGGAAGAGAGAAACACAGAGACAAAGAAAAGAAGAAAGCAGGAGGAAGAGGAACAGAAACATGAGAAGAGTCAGAGAAGCAGCCAGGTAGTGTGGTGGCTAGGTCTGGAGTCAGGAATATCTGAGTTCAAGTTCGGCCTCAGACACTTACTAGCTTGTGACCCTGGGAAAAGTCATTTTGCCTCTGTTTGCTTTAGTTTGCTCAATTCTAAAATGGGCATAATGATCGCACCTACTTCTGGGATCGTAGAGAGGATCAAGTGAGATAATATTTGGAAATACTTGTTCCCTTCCTTCCCCACATTCTTTCCCTTTCTTATAATCTGGAGATATTCAAGATTGATAATGATTAAGCAGATCGAAGATTTAGGTTATTTTCACACCTGGTAACTAACTATAGTCATAATCCTCTTTCCAAGAAACTAATCCCACCCCACACCTTTTCTCAGGATTTGGGTGATTCCCAGAAGATAGAAGAATTTGTCAATATAACCCTCTACTCCCCACCCCTTTCTTGTCCCACCCCAGTTCCTTTAAACCTGCCTCTTTTCCAGCCTTTGATTTTTAGCTCTAAGGAAGTTCAAATTACTTCCTTCTCACATAAAGTTAGAGGATCTTTCCTTTTCTGCCTCCTCCTGGTAAACATTCATCTTCTATTGTTCAGTTGTGCCCAACTCTTCGTTACCCCATTTGGGTTTTCTTGGCAAAAATACTGGAGTGCTTTGCCATTTCCTTCTCCAAATCATTTTACAGATAAGATGATGAGGAAAATAGGGTTAAGTGACTTGCCCAAGGTCACACAGCTACTAAGTATCCAAGGTCAGATTTGAACTCAGGAAGAGGAGTCTTTCTGACAACAGGACCAGCATTCCATCCCCTGTACCACCTAGCTGCCCTTGCATACACTAATGTTATATTGCCCCCAAGAGTTTATATATGTTTTCATTGTATTCCACAACCAATGCATTGTATTTTTCATACTCAACAGTATATGACTAATCAGCAGCAAAACATTGGCCATTATTTATCATGCATTCTATTTCTACTGTATGTCTCCTGACATTTCTAAATTTTGAATCACAGGTGCTCTTACATAAAGCCTAGAGTAGTGTCACTGGGGAAGGTGATAGCAAGGGAATGAATATTCATCACTCCCCATTAAAAATGTTTTTGGTGATAAGATCAGCACACATTTGGAGCTCTAAAGGTTCTGTAGCTCACCCTTGCTCCCCAGCTTCTCCTATTTGGAATTTCAGAATATGATTGTCAACCTTCACAGTCACAACAGGCCTATCCATATTTAAAATTCAAGCACTTTTTGGCAACCAAAATGAACAGATTGTTGATTTAAAAAAAAAAAATATCACCCGTAAGGAATCTGCATCATTCATATGGTATGTTGAAAAGTTTGGTTTTCAGAGTCATCTATTTTCTGTCCTTATTTGCTAAAGTTAATGGGTACAGTGGTGTATGTTTGCTTGTGCCAGGGTCGCTTTCCAATACTCAACAGCCTTCTCCTGTTTTTGAATTAAAATAGCAGTAGTAGAAACCAGCTAGGCTGTGCAGACATAGAATAAAGTGACCCGGGGCATTGGCAATCATCTGATTTATCTGATGCTGGATAGCCAAGTCAGCACAATCCACTGTGGTCAACAAATAAATCAGGTCACTGTCAAAACCCCATTTCACCTAAAAACGTGTGGAAAGAGTGATGGATTTTGAAGCAGGAGACCTGGGTTCCCATTCCAGCTCTGCCTCTTATTGTACGCCCTTGAAAAAGTTAGTTAACTTTTCTTGTCTTCAGTATTCTCATGTGAAAAAATTAGAGTTAGACTGGACCTATGAAGACCAATGCAACACTAAATGGATGCTCTTTTGTATGAACTTGAAGGTTCTGTGATTTTATCAGTACTCCCCTCTCCACCAGTTCATTTATGGCTTAGAAGAGAAGTCCTAGAGTTGCCTGAGACATGTAAATGTTAAGTGTCTTGTTTAGGATCACACAGCTGGTAGCTGGTAGCTATCAGAGGTGGGATTTAACCCAGCTTTTTCAGACTTTAAACATTCTAGTTATTATGACCATACTGGTGTATAGACTGTTTGAAAGGTGTAGTTTCTAGCCTTTGTTCTCACTAGGCTATCTACTGAACAAGAACTGTTCCAGGGGTGGCCAGGTAGCACATCGAGTAAGAGCACCGGCTCCAATGTCGAGAAGACCTGGAGATCGAATCCTGGGCTCAGACACTTAGCACCCACCCAGAAACACCTGGCCATGTAACCTTGAGCAAGTTACTTAACCCTGATTGCTTTAAAAAAAAAAAAAACTGTTCCAGGTGAATCTGACATACCTTCATGCATGCGTGTTTCCCAGCACATTCCAAGAGAAAGTCTCAATATCTAAGAATATCAAATCCTTTTGCAAATATTGACTCTTATGATAGCTAAAGGAGCTTAGTTAAAATGAAAAATAAAAATTAGCCCCAGAAGGCTGTGTCAATTAGTAAATCAACAAACATTTTATTAAGCACTTACTATGTGCCAAGCACTGTGCTAAGCACAGGGGACAAAAAAAATGCAAAAAATCCTGGTCTCTGCTCTTAAGGACCTTACATTCTAATGAGAGAGACAGCATTCCCCCCAAAATATAGAATATACATATATGTATAACATACAGACAGATGTGTGTATGCATGTGTGTGCATGTATGTATTCAGAATAACTGGAAGGTCATCTTAAAGGGAAGGCAATAGCAGGGAGGCAAAAGAGGAGGAACCAGTAGTCTTCCTACAGAAGGTAGGATTTGAGCTGAGCCTTGAAGGAAGCCAAGATGTGGTAGTCAGGTCATAGATGAGTGGGCTTGTATTTTCTCTCCTGAGCCACTTCAATATTCCCATAGAGGTTAGAAGATCATTTAGAGTAATGCTCAAGTTTGAGACTTTTCCATCAAGTTCAAGTTTTTTCCTGATCTCCTTTTGTCCTAGAACTAAATCCAATAACTAGAAGTTAGGAAAACGACCTCCTCACAAGCCTTTCCCTAGCACTTTTTCCAAGTGTGAATTTTTCTTCTGTTAATTCATTTCACCATCTTGCTTAAGTTATAGAGCTACATGAAAGAAACAGTTGAGGCAAAATCAAAGGAGCATTATAAAGTTCTTTTAGTTGCACGACAGACCTTTGATTTTCAGGAGAAAAAAAATCTGTTCAGTTGCTTGTCTATTGAGGATAACATAAATGCCTGAGAAACAAAGGGATCTTTTTTTTTTTTTAATACTGGCAAGTATAACCACTCTCATGGCTTCCCCAATGTAGCAAAATCTCAACTTGCAAATATCCCTGCTGTTCTGGTCTCTGTAGCCTCACAGGTGTTAAGGCTGCCAACTTTATTGAATTGTGCCAGGCAATTTGTGATGTGGGCAAACATCCACTATGAATTAGGCTAAGAACAGCAAACTCATCATCTGTGACATAAAGCCAGTCCTTAGCAGAAGGGTTGGGCCAGATTGGAGTGTGAGGAAAAGGAAATGTGTTTTCATTACAACTACAATCCTATTAATTTTCTCCTCTTCTCGACAGGGAAGAAGGAACAAAAACTGAAGCAAACCCCGAAAGAGAGTAAAACAAACAAACTTCTACTTACAGGCTGGCTATTAGGACATGTTTAAACCTTAAACTTTACACCTACCCAAACCCAAACAGTAAATCCTAACCTAGCCATTTACAAAGAGAATGGACACTGGGCTGCCAATTGTTTGGAATCCTGCTTCATAACAGCTTATGAATTTTTTAACATACATTTTGTCAGTCTAATGTGCAAAGGAGACCATATGTTATCTGAATGTTCTGTCCAGAGATTTCCAGTGGGATAAAGAGCTTACTATGCTTTCTGCTGAACTGTGTTTATCCAAAGAGAAAAGAGAGAGGTAATAGAACTACACCAGGAGAAATGAAAAGGAGGTAAGCATACGGAAGAATTTTTTTGGCCACTTCTTTATCTTAAAGAATTTTTATGCCCCCCCCCTCAGCTTGTGCACATGCCAGCCACCCACACTTACTCTCTGTAGGTCAGCTAAAAACAGCTGTTGGAAAGGAGCCTTTATGGGTTTGTTCATTTCAGATTCTACTGTCTTTCTCCATTTGTTAATTTTATCACATTACTGAGACATTGGCACACACTGTTACTTTCTCACAGCTTTCATTATCTAACTGTGGTCCTAATAACATATGGTCTTATTTTTCTAATTATACTCACTACTCATGCTCAGACTGAAAGTTAATCTTTCATATGGTCATCCTAAGCAAAGCAACCTGCTTCTAGTGATCACTGTGTTCCAAAAAAAAGACATGAAACATGAGCTAACTAAAAATACCTGTGCATGCCAATACCAATTATTTCATCTATAAGTATTTTTTAAGCACAGATGTGTGATATTTTTTATCAATGTTGGGAACTCTCTCCCTTGATGAGATAGATTAGCCAATTTATAGGCAACTTATAGTTGGCTGGGACACCGAGAGATTAAATGTCTTGCATGGGTATGTGTCAGAAGCAGAACTTGATCTCTCTCAGGTCTCCCTGACTCTAAGGTTGACTTTCCATCCATTAAGTAATAAATAACTATCTACCTATTCTGCTAAGGATTCATGTTTATATCGGTGTAAATGCTTTCTACCAATATTGATTGGAACCCTTCTATGACTTAGCAGGTGATCTTTGAGAGTTTCTATGACTAAATAACTCACAACCAGGCAAGCAACCTAGCAATGAGTGTAAACTTAGTTGTGATATCATGTTCTGTCACCATTCACATAACTTCAAGCCTGCCCAGCTTGTCAGGAGTTGATGGAGTTTACATCTGCTGGCATACCCTTCCAGAACCCAGGGTCACTTCTGTGCCATGAAGAAATATCAGAATAAAATTTTAGTATCAATAGAGACAGATGCACACAGAAAAATATTTTTTAAATCCTCTTTTTAAAAATGTGTGAGTACCATAAGGCCCCTCTGAGACTTTGTTTGGCTTGTATAGATACAAAAGGCCAGAAATGGACTTAGGTAGCAGAAAAAAGGACATTTTCCTCTGCTTATCTAGTTAAGACTAAGGAATCCTGAATCTTGGAGCTATTTTATAGTTAAATAACCATTACCTGATATGATAGGAAAAAATACACTAAGACCCATGCAGGTCAGACTAATTTCTCCTTAAGTGGCATTGAGACCATGCTTGAGACTTGGTGAGCCCAGGGAACTAAAAGATCAGGCTGCTGATGTGACTTTTGGATCATTTGAGTATATGGCATCCAGCAGGTGCTCCAGACATTCTATGATGGTCGGCTGGTGGAAAATGAGACAACTCCAACAAGGGAGCCTCTCTCAGCTGAATTTCAATGCTTATTCTTGTTGAAAATCCTTCTCCTCCAATAGGTAAGTACTCTTCATTTGCTACCTGCTTAAATCCTTGGATTTGACTCCATCATCATTATGCCCCTGGGAAAAGCTCATTATCAGGAAACCCAACTTCATCAACTTTGGTGTTCATGCCTCATCAGCACCCCCCAGTAGCCTGTGTCTTTGTGACCGGAAAGCTGAAGGGCAGAGCAAAAAGTCTTCTTCTAAAGCCTTTCAACTAGATTCAACTAGACCATCTCCACAATTCTGTGCCAGATACTTTCTCCTGGGCCCCACCTCTCTCTTTTCAACTTCTATTTGTGTGTTATCTGTCCCCATTAAACTGTAAGCTCCTTGAGGACATGGACTATATTTTTTGTCTTATTTGTATCACCAACTTAGCACAGCATCTGTCACATGTTGTTGTTGTTGTTTAGTCATTTTTCAGTCATGCCTGACTCTTCGTGACCCCATTTGGGGTTTTCTTGGCAAAGATACTAGAGTGCTTTGCCATTTCTTTCTCCAGTTTATTTTAGAGATGAGGAAACTGAGACAAACAGGGTTAAGTGACTTGCCCAGGGTCACTTAACTAGTATGTGTCTGAAGCCAGATTTGAACTGAGGAAGATGAGTCTTTCTGACTCCAGGCACAGTATTCTATCCACTGCTTCACCTAGCTGCCTTGGCACATAGTAGGTAATTAATAAATTTTTATCAAATTGAAGTAAATCTTTTGCTATTTAATGGCTTACAAGTGCTTCATTTTGCTTTAATATCAAATCTAAACTGCCAGGGGAATGGCCCAAGTCAGGCCCAGTCCAGAATCTCTGACTGAGTCTAGCCTTTAGAAATGAAATTTGGACAGTAATACAGAATGTTCAATACAAACTAGGTCGAAGTCTCTGAAGAGGTACCCCAAGCCTTTGGATGAAGAAAAGTAGTCCAAAGAAAAAACTAATTCTGTTGGAACTGGTTAGCTGGGAAGACCCTGTTCTTTTTCTAAAAAGGTTAACATTTGGAGTAAAGAATTTCCTTCTGGGGAAATAAAAGGCTTCAGAACCAAGATCCAGAGAGAATAAGACAAGAAAACCTGAGGTGAGTTTTAGTTTTTATTTTTCTTGTCCTAGACTAGGACTAGAGTTGGAAAAAAATGAAATTGAACTTGAAAGAACATGGTAGCACCTACTTTTCCCTTGAAGAAGAGATTGTCAAAGATTTCAGCTGAGTCAAAGGTAGTTAGAAAGAGCTAGGCATCTGGCAAAATAGGGGTTGATGGAAACAAGTCCAGTGGATAAATGTTCAACCAATTTATCCCCTGCAGAATATAAGCCCCACAGGGAGAAGGTGTGGCATGATGATGTTATTAGAAAATCCTGCAACATTACAGGAGTTGCCCTTCTACATATGCAATCTGATCATGTATTCCCATATGTACCCATATGTGTGTGTTTAATGCATCATCTATCTATCTCATTTTATTAAACAATTTTATTTTAAACTGTATGCATATGTGGGCTTATGAACTATGGTTTTAGGGGATATTGAAGTATATTGAAGTTGGGTTAACAGTTCTTTAGTGGGCCCAGCCTGAAGGTTGGAGTGGGGGGGGTGCCAAGTGCCACACAAATCTCTTTAATCTAGTTCATAAGACCCTAAATTTAGCTCTCTAAGGGCTTTCAGAATGCCATAGAGTCTAACCATAAGATTCTGCAGCTCAGGTAACCAGAGAGCAAAACTGGTTAGATTTGCCCAAGTTCACACAGGTTTTAGGTGGCAGTGTCTAGAATCTAAATAGGTGTGGTAGTAATGGCAATTAAAGATTCCCCTGTATTGGCTTGGTTTTCAAACTGATTGTGTTAAAACCCAGAGCTTGTTAATCCCACCTGTGGGATGGACTTGTTGATGTGAAAAGAGAGTCCTGAACTGGGAGGAACTGGTGACATAGATTTGGAGAGACAAGAGAGAGGCAGAAGAACTTTTTTTTGGAAGCAGCACCTCGTGGAGAGAGAGAGACTAAGAGAATTGCTGGTGGCCGCTTTGAATTGCCCTGGACTTTTGAGACCTGCCCCCTGAGCTGCCAAGGACTGAGGAGATATGGCTGTTTTGCTGGTACTTTGTCTGTCTGTTTTGATGTTCTTTTGCCAGATTTGTCCACTGGTGAAAGACAGTCCTGTTGTTGAAGAAGTCCTGGAACCTGGCTTTTGGTTAAGAAGCCCTGAGACTGTCCTGCAGACAGAGAGTGAATACTGTCCACTGGTGAAGGACAGTGCTGTTGTTGCAGGGGTCTGGGAACATTTCTGTTGGTTCAGAAGCCCTGAAGAAGGATTTTCTTGTTGTATGTTTACAGAAATCCTAGGAGAGGGTTTTGCTAATGTTTTCAGGGGTTCTAGGACTGTTCTACAGACAAAGGATGAATTAATGAAGAGACTGGCAATGTATCTTGTGGCCGTGCTAAGCCTTGTCTCTCCAGGAATTAAGATTGCTGAGAACTTGCCTCCAGTCAAGATGAAGAAAAGACCTCCATTTGGGTATTAAGTGCTGTGCTTAAACTTGATGTAACTCTGGGGTAGATTCAATTGTGATCCAGGGGTGGGGAACTTTTGACCTTTTTGTGCTTTGTGGTGGACCAAATGAAGTTACAGCCTAGGGGTGGAGAAGTATTTAGAACAGAGACTTTGTAATTGATTGAATGATTGGAAGGTGTGGGGTAGTACTTGGAGATTATTTAATCACACTTAGTAAATGCTGTATTTTGAATGATGTCATGTTTTGATCTTCTCTGTTCTTGGTTGGTCACTGAATAAAATGGAGAGCACCTATGCTGGTATTCTGAACCTTGGGAAGTTGCCTTTCCTTGGCATTTCATTACAATAGGTCCCCTCTCTCTGGACCCAGTACTCTTTCTTATCTTGTTATCTTATAATGTTATCATATAATGTTTTGTAGTCATCTTTGTATGTGCCAATTGCCTCCTAGTCTATAAGTTCCATAAAGGCAGTAAATAGTGTCTTGTTTAAGTTTTATATCTATTCAAGTCCCTAGTTAACTTTTCTGTAGACAGCAGACCTTTAAAAAATATTTGTTAAATTAATATTCTTTCTTATTTTTTCCTAAGATTTATTATTTCTTAACTTTCAAAATTTTAATGAGTTTTTTTCCTATTTCTTTCTAAACATTTTAAACAGATATCCGGTGGTTCTTATCTATTTTAGAAGCCTGTTTTGTTCATTAACATATATTTTAATATCCAAATATCTAAGGTTTCATGGTATAGAATTCAAAGGACTGAGTAGATACTGGGTCATTATGCTAAAATAGCTGGCTCTGCACTCTAACTCATGACTCCATTTACTCTAAATTGCATTTTTAAAAGGGCTCTCAGGAGGCTTCACTTCATTAAATTGATGGTGCCTCCTAGCTGCTTTCACCACTGTTCTCCTAGCTTTGACCCAGAGAAAACACTGTAGGGGTTTGGGGTTTGTTTTGTTTCAGTGTTTCCTCATTTAAACAGGTGACATAAGATGGAAAGGGAAAAAATTAGGCACCTTCAAATTCTGTAATCAACCATGAACAACAGTCCACTTAGAATGGGTAAAATTCTTCCACAGCCTTGACACATACCAAGCAACCTGTACCTTGATTTAAGT
Source organism: Petaurus breviceps papuanus (assembly GCF_028583685.1). Classification (NCBI taxonomy): domain Eukaryota; kingdom Metazoa; phylum Chordata; class Mammalia; order Diprotodontia; family Petauridae; genus Petaurus; species Petaurus breviceps. The sequence goes on from NW_027187185.1 coordinate 1,155,670, forward strand.
TAGTCCAGACTGGCCAGGCATTGGAAAGAGCATGTGAAGAGATTATCCTCTTTTTTTTTTTTTTAAAGGACCACTTGGCAGCTGGGTATAGTGGATCAAAAAGAAAAATAAAATTGTATGTCTAGTCTACTTAATCACTCCTTTTGCTTTGCTCATTCCAGCAGGGCTTAATCATAACTTAGGGAATATAATACAATACAACTTTATTTTGTATGACATTTTTCATAAAAAGCTGTATCCTAAAGTACTTAATACATCTAGGAAGTTAAAATAAAAAATGAAAGTGAGGGAGAATGAATGTAAGTGATATGATTTGACTAAGGAAGGAGGGGGAAGGGAGTCTATTTGCCATTGAGACATGAAAGTAAATGGAACATTGATGAGGGAATGAGATAGAGGAAGACAGACCTAAGTACCAAGAGCTACAGAAAAGGTTTTCATATAACAGTGCTGAGAGATGGAACAAAAGGGTTCTCAGGATTATGTGGGAGAATTCATCATGAGAATCCATGAACTCAACTAGAATATATTCTAACAGCATTTCCAAAAAGGAAATCTGACTTAGAACTTAATGATGTAACAAATTAGTTTCCAGTGACTTTGAGGAATGTAAATGGAAAACCACTGAACTTGAAGCCAGAGAGATATTATTTCTAGTTCCATTTTTTTTTAATAACTAGCTTTGTGACCTTGGACAAGTCTCATTATCTTTTTGGCCTTCAATTTCCTCATCTGCAAGATGGACAGAGCAAGGTAAAGCTTTCAGTTCTGTGATTATATAGCTTCTATGAACATACATATTCTTATACAACTTCCCAAAAAGCTAGCTATGATACATATGTTCTCCCTAAAAGGGTATGGATGATTATCACTCTTCAGAGGCCTAATTTGGACAAGATTCTGATGACTCATAGACACCATTCCCTAGTCTATGTCAAACCAAAAAATCTGGTATTACATCCTACTTTCTGGTCATTCTGAGCAATAAATATATGACAAGCTAGAGGCTGTGTAGAAGTGACTTGTTTAAAAGTTGAATCATTAAGGAGTATTCAAGGGCAGATAGGTAAGTAGGAGGTATTACACACAGATATGATTTTCCTAACACCTGGCCAGGAAGGAGAGGGCAACACGGGTAGGAAAGAGAATTAATAGCATGAAAGAAGTAAGGATTAGCAACTTCTCTGGAATAGGGGAGGAGGGAGAAATTAGACTATGCTGCCTGTAGGGCACAATGTGCTAGAAATATAGTTATGCTAAATATAACCTTTTCCCAACCTTTATCCAAGGTAGTAGCTGAAAATTTTCTCTTTTCACACGTAATTTCATCGCATAATTACCTTGGAGAAAAATGATAACAAATACAATCTTGACAGGCAGCATAATCTCTTTTGAAGTGGCCTTTTTTTCTCTCTCTGGCAATTTGAGTATACCAACTACAATCTCAGGCTAAATACAATGTTATATTCCCTCTACTTAGAAATGGACAGTTACAATTACATATGCAGATTAATAGCCTATTGATTAATTACTTTTATTTCCCAATTATCAATTTGAACAGATATTTACAGAGCACAGGTTATTATCATAATTATGAACCTGAAATAACACAGTAAGATCTTGCATAGCAGACTTTATGATAATGAGTCAAATTTTAAGTTAAAAAAAAAAGGAACTGGACTTTGGTATTTTATCAGCTTAGCCAGGCTACTATCTTTTACAACTGGCATACCAAACCTAATAATTATCATTCCTTAAAAGCCTTCCTGGCAAATTAGTTGCAGAAAAGTACTTTGAAAGTTACCTCACCTCCTCAGTAGGCCTCTGGGTAATATTCTTTTAATTACAGGGATTGCAATGTTTGTGTTCCTGTTACATTCCATTTTAAGCACCACATATTGACTCTGGCAGTCATTACTACATCTTGCACTCTCCTAAAGAGCTTTACTTCAATGTTTAATTCTACCTCAGAGATAGGAGGGCCTATTTGTTGGTGGCAAGCACTTTAGCAGATCAGGCTTACTCATCAATTGTCCAACAGTGATGCTTGAACCTCCAGGGAAAAGTCTGAATGGAAATAGCACTGGTTTGTATCTTCTCTGACACTTTTGCTATACTTCCATATCCCAGAGAACATTAATAGCTCCTGAAGGTTGAGAGGTATGAGTTACCTGCCCAGTCTGTGGGGCTCTGACTAAAAGCATTTCCCATGTAGGAGCCTTTTCATGAGTATACCCTGACCGTACATGTTCCATACCTGTGTGCTCCCTCTGATACATAAGCTCTCCTGCTCTTCTCATTATTATGAGACACACACTTTTGTATCTCATATATAGGAGTAGGCTGAAGGTTTGTGAGGGAAATATTTTGTTGCTACTTGCTATGCTAATTCATTACATGCCTCTGCTTTGAACTGCAGACCCTCTGCCAGAGTAGTAAAAGTCAGGAAGCTTGTGTGCTATGCCTTAGGGTAGTGAAAGAACCACAAAATAACTTGAACCTTGGGTAAGTTTTCTGGGCACTAGACTGTAGATGTATGAAGAGAGATGTACCAGGTAATGCAGGTTACAGAAGTCAAGTTAGCATGTTAAAAAATATAGGCCACTTGTTAGAATTAATTAAAGGAGTCATCAATCAGATAAAATATTCACTGAACACTTTAAAATGCCATAATCCTGCCCCTTGTCTACAAAACAATCACCTAGGAGAGAGACTTGAGCCTTGACACATTGGTGTGAGGCTGGTAGCACAATCAAAAGGCCAGCAGTGGTGTAGCGAAAGATGACAATTTAGACTACATTCTCTCTCATGGGAGGGTGTTGCATAACAACTCCTGAGAGAAGGGAACCCAGACTTTATTTAAGGTTCACACAATACACAATATTGTATTAAGGATAGTGCTAACCATTCTTCACAATAACAATAATGGGCATTTATATAGGTCTTTAAGCTTTGCAAAGTACTTTCTATCCATTATATCTTTTGAATATCATAAGGACCTTATGGAGTAGGTTCTCTACAGTAGATTTTAACATCCCAATTTCAAAGATAAAGAAACTGAAAATTAGAAAGGTTAAATGACTTGGTAATTAGAAACCTGCTAGTTAATGTCTGAGGTAGTATTCGAACCCAGGTCTCTACTGACTCTTCCTCGAAACTAGATTGCCTCTCATAAGAGACACATCATAAAGCGAGTCTTCAGCACATGCAGTCTTGAAGCAGATTCCAACTAAAACGTGTGGTTACCAGGTAACACAACCAGGAACCTGCTTTTGAAGGCCACCTATCAAAAAAGGTCACTTTTGGTAAAAGTATAATTAATAATATCCATGAGAAAGATTCATTACATGTATGTAGGAAGTATGGCCCAGGGAAGCAGGCCTTGGTGAGTCTATTCCCATGTTTGTAATTTAGTATCACTACCACGATCAACTTAGCCTCTCCCTTCTTTCCAGAATGGTGACAACAACTAGACCTTATTTTATGCAATACACAAGTGCTTGAAAAGTGGCAGAGCAAACATAGAATCATATTTTAAATACACAAAGGGATTGTGTTCATAAACATTGTCTTTTAAAGGAATCCTACTGAGAATTATTTTATAAAGAATCTTTTTGCAAAGCAAGTAACTACCCCCCTGGTAGCAAATCTGAATTTTTATGTAGAGATAATCCCATATATAAATGAACGGGCAGTTCCACTGTTGTCCTCATCCCCTCCTCTACTAATTCTCCACAGTGACTGACAGGAGAACCATTCTATACATGTGCATGTAAGCTGAAGGTTGGGGAGGATGAGGGAGAGGGAGGATGCTGTGTCTTTTAGAGCCATTAAAGGATATACAAGGAGAGAAGCTATGAATAAACAGGAACAATTTAGGGAAATGGACACTGAAGGTAGATTCTATAGCCTACAAGATAGTTGCCCTGTTCCAAAATATTTACTACCTCATCCTGCCACGTTCCATATATATTGTCCAATTTTTCAAACCTCACCTTGTGATAGTGACTGAATTTTTCCAATCAGAGAGATTCATATGAATTAGCAAGTATCCTCTTTAAAAATCAAATTCACTCTTATGTAGGGCTCCAAGTCCCAGAAAAAGTTTGCTGTCACAGGAAGAACACTGGACCTAGAGCCAAGTGGCTTGTATTCAAGTCCAAGCTCAAATTCTAATTTGCTTTATAACCTAACCAAGAGATAATCTCTTTGAACTGTGTGATTTCTTTGTAGCAGAATGAAAAGAACACTGAATTTGGAGTCAGGAGACCTGGATCCTGTTAATCAGGTGCCTTTGTTCCTTCTTACCTGTGTGACCTTGAGCAATTTATCTAATACCTCTGGGTCTCAGTTTTCTATATTTTGAATGAGGAAATGGAAGCAGATGACCTCTAAGATTTCTTCTATCTCTAAATTCTGTAATTCTTCGAAAACGGGGATGATACCAGCGCTACAAATCTCATTGGGTTTTTATAAGAAAGTGCTTTGTTAACTTTTATGAGTTTTATAAATATGAACATCATATCAATACATTTAATATCATATCATTTATCAATGATCAATACATTTAATAAATATTTATTCAACTAAATTCTTTAGTCATTCTCATGTGTCTTTGAATTAATTCAATCAAACTTTTTTCTTCAAAAATCTAATTGAGAATTTCTGTCCTAAAGAAATTGAGTTTTTTTATTGGAAGAGGGTGATAATTTTGGAGAATAGAAGCTTTGGTGGGGAGGGCTGATCTGAATTAGGCACTGCAATGGGGAAATGAAGCACTGTTAGAGCACGGGTACCCCAGGAAAAAAGGAAATGACAATTAAGAGGTAAGAACTAAGCAAAGAAAAGGTTGTAGAAGTATATCAAAGATGCTGTCAATCAAAAACCAATAAGCATTTATTAAAAGCTGGGTATTGTGTTAGGCACAAGATACAAAGCCAGAAATGAAAATAGTTCCTGACCTCAAGGAGCCTACTTTCTTCACTTATTTCCAAATTAGCCTAGGATTTGCCATGTGACCAGAGAAAGGGGGAGAAAGTTCCTTTCCTTTTTCTTCACCATTTCTTGCACCATATGACTCCATGAACCCAGAACTGTGGATAGTGTTATTGCTATGAAAGTGGCTTTTATAGTTTGTCAAACACATTAAAGAGAAGTCTGACCAATGTGGAAACTCCCTCTTCTGAGAAAAATCAACAATTTGACTGGAATTTAGAGGCTTGTAGTATGGCCTAGGGAACTGAAAAGTTGCTATCAAAGAACCAATATGTGTCAGAAAAGGACTTGAACCCAGGTCTTCCTGACTCCAAGGCCTGACCCACATCTATCTAGTAGTAATCCGTACTACTTCTCAGTATGACAGCTGTTAAATCACAGATTAAATAGGCTTTTGTACAGTGGACTAGGAACTTACCAATTTCTATGGAAAAATATACTTTGGGGTTTGGATTATCACTACATCATTAATATTTACTGCCACAGGTAGACACACACATATACAAAAAGACACACACACAACACCCACTACATAGATATTACTTACTATTTTGAGCTAATACAGTTTTTCAAAATAAAGAATAAAAGTGGTCCTAAAATTATAAACATGAAATAAAGGATATCCTAAAACACCTAATACAATTCTATGAAGGCTTATTTCACTCAAATACTTAACACTTCTAAGCCCAGTTGAGTCTCACAGCCACCCCTTAAGAGTACTGCAGACATTATCTTCATTCAGAGATAAAGAAACTGAGACCAAGGAAAACTTTTACTAGATGACCTCTAAGAGCTCCTTCTTGCCCTTCCCATATGATTATATATTTTATCTGTAGAAATTCTTGAGTTTCTGTCCTATATTTTCCTATTGGCTGGATGATGATTTATTCTGCTATCAATAAGGTCACCCAGCATTAAAATGCCCCCACCTGCCATGGGCACTTGTGCTTTTGAGCTTTCTCCTGCTATTTATACTGAAACCACACCTACACCTAGACTAAGGGACAAGCAGTGGTCTGGAGGTCACCATGACTTATGACGGTGCCCTGTTGCCCTAAGTAAGAATCCCCCATCTCTGAAACCCAGTTTTCTCATCCTTAAACTGAGACTGGACTAATCTGTCTCTATGACACAGTCTATCTTCAGCATTCTGTGATAATGTCATTTAAATGTTATTTCTTGAATGATGCTTCCTCTAAAGACTAGGTTAAAAAATTCTGTATGATGACCAATTCCTTTCTGAGATTATCATTCATACACCATCCATCACAATTCCTGTTTAATGGCCTAAAGGCTTGGTTTGCCAAGAAAGAATACAAAGTAGCTAGTTTGGGTGTTGCTGAGTAATGACTGCAGACCTAAAAGAGCATTTTTGAAAGTTGATATGTTAGGGGCTTTGTCATTTTATTTCAGACCCATAATAACTAACTACCAATGAATCAGAAGCCTAGAAAGCATACATTATAACTACACAGTCAATATGCCATCTAATGAGTATCCAAGAAAATGCTATATGTGAAATTCTGGTTAAGTCAAATGTAACCCTTGAGAAACAAGCAAGAGGGGAGAGGCTTTCTATATATGTTAGCCATGGTTTAGCGCTGATAAAAAACAAACAAAAACAAAGAAATAAACAAAACAGCAGTGTTTATGCAACAGTCTCCAGAAAGACAATCTCATCAATGGGAAAGTCTCCAGTGAAATGAGGGTTATTAATCAATGAAGTCAAAATGATGTTATGTCAACAATATTCATTCCCCAGAGTTACTCTTTCCCTGAAGAATGCCCTTGGGGAACCAAACAGAGGCTTTAGCAGCTCTGATTTTTTTAAAATATTCTTCATTTTCCTTAATATCACTGGAGTCACAGAAACCTCAAGACTACACTTGTTCCATAGGCCAAATATAGGCTTTAATATAAATAGTAGGAGAAAACTCAAAAGCACAAGTGCCTATGTCAGGTTGGGGCATTTGAATGCTGAATGGCCTAATTGCTAGCAGAATAAATCATCATCAAGCAAATAGGAAAATATAGGACAGAAACCCAAGAATTTCTACAGATAAAAGATAATCATATGGGAAGGGCAGGAAAAAGCCCTTAAGAGGTCATCTAGTAAAAGTTGTCTCTTGGCCTCAGTTTCTTTTTCTGTGAACGACGATAGTATCTGCAGTACCTCCCTGAAGGCGCTGCTGTAAGACTCAAGTAAACCAATATGTGCTCATTTTTTTCAAACTTCAAAGTGCTATATAAATGTCAGTCATCAACTTCTTTTACAGATGAGGAAACTGAGGCCCAGAAAGTTAAAATGATATGCTCAAGTTCACATAGATAATTAGTGGCAGAGTCCTGAATAACACGTAGGATTCCTGATGCCTTGCTCAGCAAATCTTCCCATTATACTGATCTGATTAATATTAGAGTTAAAAATACAGCCCAGAGTAAAAAAAAATGCAATTAAGGAAAGCATGAACCCCTGTGAATTTATACATACTCACTCAATTGTGTAGAAAGGAACTGCTTATGTTCTAGAGTTTCTAATGCACCTAATTAAAGTCTTCCGTTAGATGCTAGTTAACATGCAATGCTTAAGAGACTAAAAAGCATACAACAAACAGAGGGAATTCTCCAAGATACAGAGAAGAAAGCTCGAAGGCCCAAATGACCTTTTGCTGTTCCTGAAATTCTTCTGTTACGATGTTCAAAAATGAAGATTGCCAAACAGATGGAGCTGTTAAATAGTTTTGAAAACAACATGACATACATGCAAAAAAGCTTTAGGGAGAAACTTAAATTTCAGTTATGATGCTACAGGTCAGTCATAATCAATTGGAAATACAAAGGGGAAAAATAGTAAAAGGTTCAATTCTATTTTCATTGCTGTTGTTTTAATAAAACAGGGAATTTAAAACATAGAGGTTCAAATTAATTGTAATTCTTCATCCACAGATACCCCACTAGCCCTAGCAGACAGAAGATGAGGTGAATGTCTCCGAAGAAGGGAATTAAGGTTGGCAGTTTGATACTCATGTTCACTGCCATCATTAAAAAAAATACTGTATGTAATGAATAAGTGAAGCCAATTAAATCCAATGAGAGCCTTAGGAAATGGTGCCAGCAGTCAATTACTGTTTGAGAAAATGGTGTTAATAAATTCAGATTTTCTTTCTAATATATAGGAAGAAATTCAACATCACTTTTACCCCCTAAACTGAACCCTTGAGCAAATTTTTATAGAAAGTTTTCTCTCCACCCCCTCCCTACTCTTTTCTTAGGAAGGTGAACTAGACAATTTAGATTCCCTCTTTATTACTTATCAAAGTTCAGTCATTGGGAAATTAACACACACACACACACACACACACACACCTGTTAGACATCAGCTTTGGCCAATGGACATGGTTCCACTCAATTCAGACCTGAGCTATGCAGCTCCCTAATACAATTATAAAATTTTATCTCACCATTTACAATATTATTTTACTAATATCATTAACTAGAAGTACCTCACCCCTGAAAAAGTATATTTATTGCTATTCATTCATTTATAAAGTATTCAGACAATAGTAAAGTTGGGATGAAGAGCTATAACATTGAATGACCAAGTGAGGATCCAAAAGGATTTCTAGAAATTATGATGACAGGCTGACTCTGATAACATTAATTTTAATAGGGATAAATGTCTTACACTCAGGGTTAAAGTAGGCATTACCAGGCAACATGAAAAAAATACCTCAACTTTCATGAGAAAAAAAATATCTGAACTATTTGGTGAACTGGAAATCTTGTAATGTGATATTTGTATAATACTATGTAATATTTAATGTATGTATAATAGTATGATGATGTATAATAATTAAGAGAGGCAGTAACAGGCATAAAGAAAGTCATAGTCTGGTGAGAACGGAATTAGTAACAATGGATGCAAGAAGGTAGCTTAGGCTTTAGCTCAATGTAAGGAAGATGTCTCCAATTAGAGCCTTCCAGAAGTAAAAGGGGAACCTCTGAGGATAGCGGGTTCACCTTTATGTAAGGTCCTGAAGCTGAGAATGTTTGTCAATGAATTTGGAATACTATAGAGTAGATAACTAGTCAGGTAGGTAGGTACAGGTTGCACTAGATAACCTTTGTGGTCTCTCCCAGTTTGAGGATCTTGTTATTCTGATAGGTTTATGCATACTTTTGTAACATATACCTCTGTGATAGAAAATTAAATTAAATTAAATATATTACTATGGGATCTCAGGTCTAGAGTTAGAATGAACCACAAAGTCCATCTATTACACTCCCTTCATTTTACAGATGTAGAAACTGAGGCCCAGGGAATGAAGCTACTTGCTTCAAAGTAACACAAATATTTTGTACCAAAAGCAGAAGGAGAAACCCAGTCAATTGGATATTTATGACAGTGAGAGACAATCGTATTACAGTCAATACTGTAAAAAGTGAAAAATGCAGTCTTCAATTGGTGTGGCAGGTGGGCAGGGGTGGAGCTGACTTCAGGATAACAACAACAATAAAAAAAACCCTGACTTGATGGAGTTTTTTTGTTTCATTTGTACAATAATGTAAATTGTTTTGTATTTCATATATATGGAATACCATTTTTATTTTGAATTATAAGCATTTATGGGTGAACTGTATTATTTCATTCCATTTCATTATAGGTAATGCAGGCAAGTGAAATGGAGAAGAAAAACATGCCTTGGATATATTTGCCTGATAAGATTGAAATAAGGGAAGAAAATTCAGCTTTAAAAGTGACTTGGAGATACATTAAAAAAAACAGATTCACCTTAAACATTATGTTTAGAAAATCTTTGCATTTATTTCAGATTTTCAAAGAAAAGTAGGAGTAATGGAGATTACAGGAGTGGGGAATCTGTGGCCTCAAGGCCATATGTAGCCTTCTAGGTCCTAGGTCCTTTTGACTGAGTTCAAATTTTACAGAACATTTTATTAAGAGGATTTGTTCTGGGAAGTCTGAATTCAGTCAAACGACCACACATGAGGACCTAGAGGGCCACATGTAGCCTCAAGGCCACAGATTCACCACTCTGGGATTAGTATGTACCAATTTGTTGTCATTCAGTCATTTCAGCTATGCCTTACTCTTTGTGACCCTATTTGGGATTTTCTCAGTAAAAATATTGGAGTAGTTTGCCATTTCCTTCTCTAGATCATTTTACAGATGAAGAACTGAGGCAAACAGCCTTAAGTGACTTGCCCAGGGTCACACAGTTAGTAAGTTTCTGAGGCCAGATGTGTACTAAGGAAAATGAATCTTCCTGACTCCAGGCCCAACACTCTATTCACTGAGCCACCTCGATGCCCAATATGTTCTCATCTTACGTTTAAATTTGCTTAACTGGTTTTCAGTCTTTCATCTTGCTAATACATTCTGTCCTTATTCATGTATTCATTAGGGAAAAAGTTAAGTATCAATTGTATTTCCACACTAAAATCTTTGGGATCTATTTATAATTGATATGTATGTTTCAAAAGTGATCCAGATAGAATCAATGAAGTGAAAACCCCCATATACATGTGTAAAATAAGAAAGTGGGAGTACAGGGCTTTTAACATGATTCCTGACTTAACAATAAATGTGTCTCTCTGACTTAGAAGAAGTATCTTAACGATGTAAGTGTATTACATAAAACACTGCCTTTTGGGCAATGAAATATTCAATAGATGATTAATCATACCAATTGTTTTAAGATGGATATTCATTTTTAATGCACAATTTGAATGAAAACTACCAAATCAAAGAACTAACACACAAAATCTTTGGCTTATGTGCATTTGGGAAAAGCTAAAGCTCTCAATGAACATAAAACATCCAGAAAGATCACTTTGAAGCCAGATTGGCTTGTGGGACTCATGTTAATGTAATTCTACCTTCAATTCCCAATTCTCCATACTCTGCCTCTTGGGAGTAGGGGAACAGGGTTAAGTAGAAAGGAGTATGAAGAAGAGGAATCTGTGAAGCACAGTTCTTAATATTATACCAGTACAATCTAATTAAATACAAAAAACTTCTATTAAGATGCTGTAGGTGAAACTGAGAATGTGGAGACAAATAAAAAGAAAGAAAAATCTTACTATCAAAGAACTTACATTCTTAGAAGTGCACACCACTCCCAACCCACCCCATCTTTGAGGCAACTTAGAAGTCATCCTGACATCCTTGCTGGCAGAAAGCAGAGGCCTCAGGTGTGGGGACTGAACATATACACAAAGTTTTGACTTAGCCAATTAAGAATTTTCATCAAACCATACAAATGATTCATCACACTTGGCATGCAGCAGCTAGAGAATATTTGCACATACTCTGAACTGTGTGTATATTGTGGGGTGTGAGTGAAAAGTGAGAAGGGATGTTTGTTCAGAAGCAGGACCACCCCAAGCATCTAGGACCCTCAACTGACTGGAGTGACAACTGATAATATTCCAAAGGGGAAGAGGAGGCCAAGGAGTTCTAAATTCGTATGCTACAGATTGCTAGGTTTTATTTTCTTGTTCATTTTGCCATTCTCTTTCATGATATTGATAAGTATCAATATATAAATTCATATATTATATCAACATATAAATTGAAATAGATTCAAATATAAAGCTATAATTATTATTTGCCAGCATTTATATGGTCATTTAAGATTTGCAAAGATATATGTTATCGCATTCCATCCTCTTAGTACCAGTCTGAGGTAAAATTAGAATTCAGACCTTCCTGCCTCCAAGTTCTGTACTCTGTACACTGCTCTACTTGGCTGCCTAATTAACTTTTCTTTTTGTTCCATTAAATTCTTTTTTTTTCCAAACCAGTACCAGTTCCCTGTGGTTCCTTTTGCTTTCACTAGCCTTATTCCTATCCCCTTGTATAGAACCCCTCTCCATAACTACCTTCTCAAAAACCAAATATCTTTAATTTATTTTATTATTTTTTCCTTACTCTTTAACATATTAGATAAGAATCTACGCTGCTCCTTGCCCTGTAATTGGCTGTCTTGGTTTGGATGATTCATTTGTTGTGCCTTCTTCCTAAGAAATATTCATTTAATGCACCCCTTCTCTAGTTCCTTTCCCTTTGTAGAACACTCAAAAATAGAATCTCTTCTTTACAGAATATTTTATTAGAGGATTTGTCCTGTGAAATTTGAATTCAGTCAAATGGCCACACTTGAGGACCTAGAGGGCCACATGTGGCCTCAAGGCCCCAGGTTCACCACTCCTGGAGTAGTATGTACCGATTTGTTGTTATTTAGTCATTTCAGCTGTGCCTTACTCTTTGTGACCCTATTTGAGATTCTCTTGGCAAAGATATTGGAGTAGGCTTTGGCTGGATGTACTTCTAGACTCCTATAAAGGTCCTATAAAATGGGGCTTCTGAAAGACAAGTCTCATTCTTCTAGCCATCTAGCCAACTGAACTAAGAATGAGATACTGGACTTCCCTAAGGTTCCCCTTCCCCACTACTTTGTTTTAAAGGTCTTCCTCTGAGAAACCCATTCCTAGAAATATCACTAGAAGAAGGAAGCAAAGTGATGAAGTGAAAAAGCTGTGTCTAGAGTCAGGGGATCTGGGCCAAATGGAAAGCTTCTATTCACCATCTGTCTATTTTAGGGCCAGAACATCACCATAAAATAGTAGATTTAGAGCTGAAAGACACTTTAGAAGCCATTTAGTCTAACCCCTTCATTTTACACATAAAGATATCAAGCGTAACTGGTTTGCCCAGGGTCTCACAGCTATTAAGTTTGAAGTGGTATTTGAATCTAGATCTTTGGTGTCCAAATACACTGTCTTATCCATTGCATAATGTCCTACCTCTAGATCTAGCTCCCTGTCTTTCCTCTTTCCTCAAAAGAGAATCTGAAAAATAGATTCTCCCTACCCTGGGGTGAGATGCAGTCCAAAGGAGCACTTCTTCGTGGAGAAGAGACTTCCCCAAAATACCTACTCCCTGTAGCAAATATGCTACAAGGCCCCCACTCCACTTCCACCTCCACACACACACACACACACACACACACACACACACACACACACGCACACATACACGCACACGCACACATGCACTCTAGCTTTTTAAGGAATGTTCATAGAGCTTGCTCCTGTCACCAGCAGTACATAATTTTTGTCCCTCTCCTTGTGTAGAGCCCTGTGCCCTAATGTCCTTTCAAGGCAGGATAAGACTAAATTCTGTCCTCCCACAATCCATTCTCAATTCAATTATTCATTGGAAATATTTTCCTCTCAACAACCTCCAAAATATTATTTCACATAACATTTGTAGAAATGTGAGTTTTAGTCCAAAAAATTAATTTCTCTTCTGTTCTCCTTTTTTTCCTTTGATATGCCTTTCAAGTTTTTCTATAAATAACTCTTCCCTTTAAATTCTCAATGGTCCTCAAACAAAATGAGTTTATAACCTATCTAGGTCAAGAAACATATAAGTATTGACTTAACTCCTTAATCTTTTCTTGCTTTGGATACTTTTTTCTTTTTAAAAAATTTTTTCCCATGTTGGACAAATTTGTACATCCAGTCCTTGCTCCCTTCTGATTTATTCTAAAAAAAATGACTCAGATTTCCCCCTCTTGTTGAAAGCTTATTTCTTTCACTCAAGATTAAGTTCATTTTTTGCAATGGTATTTTGGGGTACAAGCCAACGTCATTTCAGAATATTATTTTCCTTTGATTTCTCACAAGTGAGGCATCTTGGGGAATCTGGACTACCTTCCTTTGGTATATGAATAATTCACCCAGATTGACTATAATGTTTCTTGGTGAATTAAACTTGGGGTTCTTTCAATTTGCATCCTATCCATTTTACTGTGCTGTCCTTTATATTCTGTTTCCAGTACTTCTGGATAATTTTCTTGCATTCTTTCCTATAGTATTTAATTTTGTTTTTGTTTTTTCCAAAAGACCTGTGATTTTTCAATGTCTTTGATCATTCTCTCTTCAAGTTCAGATTCTTTTGAATTACAGGGAAATTGTGTGTTCCTACAATTTTGTCTTTTGATTTGGTTCTGTTAATTTTTCTTCTATCACTACATTTTTTAAATCTTAAATATATTGTTCTCATTTTAATAGTATTCTTTTAGTAAGATTGCCTGTTATTTGCTTTAAATATTTGACTAATTATATATCATTTTTTTTTCAACTTCACCTTTGAGAATACAAATGTCTGTCCTAATTTCCAGGTTTATTTCTTCTTTAAATTTCAAAATTCTCTTCTTGGTAATTCTAGAGGTTCTAGTCATGAAAGTTTTTATATCAAGTGAAGGAGAAGAGAAAGTTCTCAGGTTATGTATTATAATACTTCCTTCTTAATTGTAAGTTTCGAGTCATTTTCTTTCATAGTATATATTATTCATGATTTAACGCTATTTTCTTGATTTTTTTTCCTCATTTTTCTTTCTTTCCTTGTTTCTTTGCAGGTTTTTCCTGCAACACATTTCCTACTAATCCTTGCCTATTCCTTTGTCTGTTGTTAATCCTTCAGGCTTTGAGGCACATTTCTTTCTATTTTGAAATGATAAAACATTGGGCTTAGATACAACTTCTCACTCAGTGGTCTTAATATAACTCCAGAAGTCAGATTCTAAAATAATAGCTAGCATTAACATAGCATTTTAAATTTGCAAAATGCTTTACATTTATTATTTCATTTAATCCTCATAATACCCTTGTGAGGCAAGTGCTATCAGTTAAGAAGTAGGAAGGTAAATAACAAAAAGATTGGCTATAAGCAACATTTTTCTAGAAGTCTAACTATGAAAGGGTAAAGAGGGCAGAATCTGGAAGGGGTGGTATGGTTAATCTGTGTAAATGGTGTAAAATGGTATCTCAAGGTTGTTTTAATATGCATTTCTCTAATCAATAATGATTTAGAACATTTTATATGACTATAAATTGTTTTTATTTCTTCATTGGAAAATTGCCTATTCATATCCTCTGATCATTTTATCAATTGAGGAATGACTCATATTCTTATAGATTTTACAAAGTTATTTGTATATTTGAGATATGAAACCTATATCTGAAAAATTGTCTATAAAGTTTTTTCCTCAATTTTCCACTTTCCTTCTGATTGTGGCAACATTTGTTTTATTTGTACAAAAACTTTTTAATGCAGGCTAGATTATCCATTTTATACCTCACACTACTCTCTATCTATTGTTTATTCATGGACTGTTCTATCCATAAGTGTGATGGGTAATACATTTCACATTCTTCAAATTTTCTTGTAATATCTCTTTATATTTAGGTAATGTATCCATTTTGACCTTATCTTGGTAAATGGTGTAAGATATTGGTACTGTTCTAGTTTTCCTAACAATTTTTACCAAATAATGAATTCTCATTCCAAAGACAAGTTTTTGCAATTGTCAAATACAAGGCTACTACATATATTTGCTGCTGTAAATCGTATGCCTACTCTGTTCTACTGCTCTACTTTTCAATTTCTTAACCAGTACCAGATATTTTGATAATTACTGCCTTATAATATAGTTTGAGATCACTGAGCTTGTTGATTTTAGAAAAAAACCATGGACAGACTTGCACAAAACAATGAATGAAATGATCAGAACCATGAGAACATTGTATACAGTAACAGCAATGTTGTTTTAAGAACAACTTTGAGCAACTAAGTCATTTTGACTATTATAAGTGCCCATATGAACTACAAAGGAATGATGAAGTAAGATACTATCTGAATCTAGAGAAAGAACTAAATATATTGAATGATTTTACATACATATACATATTTGTGTCTAATGGCAGCCATCTCTAGGGTGGAGAGGAGAAAAAAATAAAAAAGTAACATAACTTGCTTATATATTTAAAAGGAATAGCAAGCTTTACCTAATAGATTTGCATTTCCATGTACAATCATCTTTTTAAAAAATTGTACTATGTTATGGAAATGCTTGTTTTATTTCACAAATTAAAAATAAATTGAAATTGTAAAAAATAATTTTTTTTTTTAAAGAGTAAATCAAGGAAACAGAAAATGATGACCACACAGCAGTGGGGGTACAGTTGAGATTAGATAAGATAAATCTGTAATGGACACATAAAAAGTATGATGACTTTCCTAGAATTCAACAGCAAGGCAGTAAAAATGAAGAATGCAGGTAGCTGAAGTGCTAACCCGTTAGTAGTTTAGCTAGGCATGAGTAGCAATAGGACAAAGGAGCATAGAATATTGTGTATTTGAATTGGTCAACCACAGGATCAAGACTGTGAAAAGAGGAAACAGGAGAGGCAGAAGTAAAACAAGGAGGGGTGGAGCAACTATAGGTTACCATGAGGACAAAAAGTAGTTCAAAAAGAGTGAGGCAAAGGGAGAGATCAAAAGACAGACAGATGGTAGTGATTACAGAGCGGAATTTGAGTTACCCCAAACCATGGAGGTAAAACAATTATGTATTTGTATGAGTAATTTAAAGGAAGTGAAAATGTAGGTCATGGGAATTGAAGAAGTCAATGAATGGAGAGGCCAGAATGTTTAAGAGGTTATCAGTGTATATACTGACAAACCTGAGTATGAGGGAGGGGTAAGGTAATGAATTACTTAAGAAATTGACATTGTGTGACCTGGATGTTTGTACATGATGGTGGCTGAGATCTGCACTGGTGCACTGGGTAACAAGAGGAATGAATCTTAAAAGAGTGAAGCTTACCTATGTGATAGAGGAATGAATCTCAAAATAACAAAGATTGCTAAGTGATTTTGGTAAAGAAACATGCCTGTGAAGAGCAAGGAGTATATCTATTCCTTCTCATGACTCTATGTATCAACAGGGTACAAGACAAGGAACATCCAGTATTGGACAGGTTGGCAAACAATGTAGTGGAATATCTCTGTAGGATCCCATGAGTGCTTGAGGGAAAGGGAATTAAAAAAAAAAAGTCTAGGATGAGGAAGCATTTATTAATATTAGAACTGGATTCCAGATGCCAAGCTCAAAGGGGAGGGACTGTAGAAAAAGTAGGATTGAAGTGAGTAGGATTTGCTGAGGGGGACTGATAATATGATAAGGCAAAGATGATAACTCAGATTAAAAGAAATTAGGGGGAGATAGCAGGTGGGATTTTTCTAGCCATAGGTTGACAGAAGTACTCATGGAGTGGGACTTCTGCCTTCCAGGTTCCTGACAATGAGTGGCAGCCAGATTGTATTCTCTCAAGTACCAGGAAAGAATATTTTCTTTAAGTGAAGGGTTTGAGCCAGTAAGAGGATAGGTTCAGGTGTCTGCCTCTATAAACATCTGCTCCTTAGGTCCCCTAGGCCTGATTTTATTAATAATCAGTGTTGATTTCTTTATCTCAGACCAAAATAATGGGAGACACTACATACTTAGAAAGTACCCTGCATGAAAATAAGTGTACACTTGGCTCCTAGACAGATCTGGTGTCTGAGTTCAGGTATCTAAATGAGTTTCTGAGAGTGAGAGGTCCAGTGTCTTTGGCACTACTCCTGGATTATAACAATAATAGCTAGCATTTACCTGGTGCAGAGGTGTCAAACCTTTGGCTTGCAGGGTTCGTGCTGCCAGCAATACTCCCAAGGGTGCCCAGATTAAATTGTAATTGGGAAGTATTTAACAAAATAAATAAAAATATAAGACATAGATAACATTACAATTTGGACAGGTAGGTGGCAAAGATGGAATGCCAGGCCTGAAGTGAGGAAGACATCTTCTAGAGTTCAAATGTGGCCATAAACACTTTGCTGTGTGATCTTGGGCAAGTCACTTAACCCTGTTTGCCTCAGTTCTTCATCTGTAAAATGAGCTGGAGAAGTAAATGGCAAACCACTCTGGTATCTTTACCAAGAAAATTGGAAATGGGGTCAGACATGACTGAAACAACAAAAAAAATTCCATTTTAAAACTAAATTGATATGCAAACTAAATGGATTCTTACAGATTACTCCCTCCTTCTCCACCATCTTCTATTTGAGTTTGACACTAGTGCTTTAAGGTTTGCAAAACACTTTGCATATATTATCTCATTTGGTCCTTACAGCTAGAGAACTAAATTCTGGACAACTGATAGTTGCTGGAAACTGAAATGCTGCTTATTTCAGAAGGTTCAATGAAGCAGGGAAAACTAGTGTCTCCTCAAGTGTCCACACATCCGGGGGGGGGGGGGGGGGGGGGGGAGAAGGGAAGCCTCTAAATCCAATCCCTACAACAGTCCAGAACTTTGTCTAAAGGTAGAGCTAGAAGGAGTACTGCTGTTTCATCAGGAGTCTTGCTCTCTGTCAATATTGTTAATCAGCAGCTAGGTGATGCAGTGGTTAGAGAGGTGGACTTGGACCCAGGAAGACCTGAGTTTTGAAGCCTGTCTCAGGTACTTTCTTAGCTGTGTCCCTGAGCAAGTCACTTAACCTTAACTGCTAGCTTTTTCCTCATTAAATAGGAATAATAATAGTACCAACTTCACAGGTTGATTGTTAAGATTAAATGATTATCTGTAAACTTTAAGAACCTTTAAGTGCTATATAAATGCTATTATTATTGGTTCCTCACTTGCACACTTAGTAATGGAAAAGGAAGGAGAAGAGGTTCTTTAGGGGCACTAGTTTTAGTAGTACTCTACCTAGGGTATTAAGTAGTTAATAGACTGCTGTACTCCTCAACAAAGACAGCTCCATATGTGGCAGCATTTTCCTGAATGAGAAAGGAGAGAAGGACACAGAGAGAGACAGAGAGAGAGAGAGGTAGAGACAGAGAGACAGAGAAAGAGAGAGACAGAGACAGAGAGGGAGAAAGAGGAGAGAGAGAAAGAGAGAGAGAGGAAGATGAGAGAGACAGAGAGACAGAGAATAGGATAATTCCTGGTAACCTGTACTTCTCATACTTAGAAATGTCGTAAATTAATAGGTGTCCAAAAACGGAATTTGCTGCCTTACAAAGTAGCTAGTTGTCTTCATGAAAGTGTTCAGAGACTTGGTAAAGCTACTATAAAGGAGATTCCTATATGAGGTTGAAGTCCCTGATAATCTTGTTCTGTACTAAATTCCTTTTCAAAGATTTTGTGATCCTGTTGAGTTCTTCAAGCTTGAAGAAAAGAACCAAATAACTTAGAACACTACTAAAAATATCAACAATGAATTTACAACATTCAAAAGTTGCTTATTTATTTAAAGCTTATGTTTCTATCACTTTTTTAGTTTTAGGAGACAGAAGGGTCCTTCAAGGTCACTTTGTCTCATTCTGAAGATGAGGAAACTGATGGCCAGAGAAGTTATTTGATGCCTAAATTTCCAGAAGTCTTTAAGTTCAAGAATCAGAATTTGAACCAAGGTCCTCTGACTCTAAATTCAAGTCTTTTTTACGGAACTTGCTGTCTGACACCCTTCAATGATCAAATCTGGGACGTTGTGTCTTTAATCTGGGTACTTTTTTTTTGTGGTGGTGGTGGTGGCAGAGTGCATCATCTTTTTTTTTTAAACCCCATAAAATTTGGAAACTAGAAGAGCCCTCAGAGGTCATCTAATAATCTAATGTTCTCGTTTTTTCCATATGAAGAACTAAGGCCCGCCCATTGGTGGCTAGAGCCCTGGGTCTAGAGGGAAGTTAAATCCGAGTTCAAATTCGGCCTTAGCTGTGTGATCCTGGGCAAGTCTTAAGTTTCTTCAACTGTAAAATGAGTGTCACCTCCTTCCTAAGGTTTTTGGGAAGGCCAAACTGGGTAACATTTGTAAAGCACTAGGTAAGCACTTAGCACATACACGCCTGTTTCCTTCTTTTCTGAGGACTCTGAATTTTAAAGGAATCTCCAGGACTTTAAGTAAGAGGAGCCAGTTTGCCCTAAACTTGCCCAGGATCTATGTCCAGCTGGGGGTGGGAGGGAAGGGAAGTGACCCGGACGTGAATTTCTTACCAAAGTGTTTACAAAATAAAGTGCGGTCTTGCTGAAGGAGGGCCTGACCTTGGGGGTGGGCGCGGGGCCGGGTTGGGGTCCCAGACTCGGATGCAGCCTGGAGCGCGCGGGGGCGGAGCCGAACAAGGAGTGCCGGGCCTGGGAGTTGGACTGAGTCTGGGCCAGAGGTCAGGGATGGGAGTGGTGTGGGAGGGGTCGGCCGGGGTGAGGGACCGAATGGAAGGGGCCCGGGGCGGGGTCTGGGTGTTGGCCTAGGTCTAGGCACCGGATCCGGGTCGGCGGAGGTGGGGCCTGGAGTCTGTGGGTGTGACCGGGTCTGCAGAGTGTCCCAGGTGAAGGGTGTCGGTGGGGAAGGGCTCGGTCGGGCGCGCGGCCTGGGCTGAGGGAGGGAGGCGGGTGCTTGCCGGGTCGGGGTCCGCAAACATTAGCGGTCCCGGCGTGTAGCTCGACCTTGGGCAGGGTCCGAATGCTGTACTGCCCCTAAATCCCGGGCCGGGGGCTGGGAGTTGGCGACTGAAGGGGTGGGGTCTGTGTGAACGGGTCCGGGCGCACGGCTCGGGCGGGGGTGCGAAAGAGGCGGGGTCCGAGTCGGAGGGCGGGGCCTAGACTCCAGCGCTTCCTGGGTCTCGCTGCCTGACGACCTAGCCCCTGCTTCCCGTGAGACCGTCTGGCGGTCATTGTCGTGGGGGGGCTGCCCTGTCCCCTGCCGCACTGTGGGTGACCGAGATTAACGAAAAGCAGAGCGGCCCTTCGTGTAGTCGCTGGCGGGTGACCAATTCAACCGCCCCCTGTCGGATCAGAGGAGCCCCAGAGGCAGCGCTGGGAGCGGCCTAGCTCCTGGAAGCCTCTTCCAGGAAGCCTACGGAGCCGCTGGTGGGGGCTCCCGAACCTCCACTCTGGCAGTGACCTTGGTCCCCGGGGCTTCCCTGCCACGTCGAGTGACCGCGCTGGCTGCCTCGCGAGACTTCCTGCGAGCCTGCCTCACCTCAGCTGTCATTATGTCGTACGCCACGCGTGCTGTAGGGAACCTGCACAGTAAGGCTCGCACGTCTCCTTACCCACGATCCACGGTCCAGCGATGTCACGTCCCCGACGACAAGGTAGCCTGGCAGGTTGAGTGGCCGGAGTATAAGCCCGTGGAATACACGGCGGCCGCCGTCCTGGCCGGACCTTCGTGGGCAGATCCCCAGATAGGTGAAAAGGGTTTTTCTCCCAAGTTCAATGAGAGGGATGGCGTCGTTAACCGGAAAAGCCACAATGGCCCCTATGAGATTGAAAATGGACGGCCTAGAAATCCTGCAGGACGCACGGGACTCGGGGGCCGCGGCCTTCTGGGACGTTGGGGCCCAAACCACGCGGCAGACCCCATCGTTACTAGATGGAAAAGGGACAGCCATGGAAATAAGGCCTCCCACCCTGTTTCGGGAAAAAATATCCTACAGTTTGTGGCCATCAAACGGAAAGACTGTGGGGAGTGGGCGATCCCAGGGGGCATGGTGGACCCAGGAGAGAAAATCAGTGCGACCTTGAAACGAGAGTTTGGTGAAGAAGCAATGAATTCCTTAGAGAAGTCCGAGGCGGAAAAGAAAGAGCTGGAGGAGCAGTTGCACAGACTCTTCAGCCAGGAGCATTTGGTAGTTTATAAGGGATATGTGGATGACCCTCGAAACACTGATAGTGCCTGGATGGAGACAGAAGCTGTGAACTACCATGACGAAACAGGTGAGACGATGGATAGTCTCACTCTGGAAGCAGGAGATGATGCTGGGAAGGTTAAATGGGTGGAAATCAGTGATAAACTCAGACTTTATGCCAGTCACTCCCAGTTCATTGAACTTGTGGCTGAGAAGAGAGGAGCTCACTGGAGTGAGGCCTGAGAGGCCCTGGCTACGGTGGATGATGACCTAGGAAACCACAAGTATACTTAAAGTCTTCCAATACAGAGCTATAGGGCCAGGGGAAGAGCTCAGAACATTCATTATAAAAGGTCACAAGTTTGGCCTCAAAGAAATATACTAGAAGACATTTCTGATTCTTTGCAGAGGTGGGGGATTCAGTGTGGATCACTGCATATATCCTCAGCATTTTTTGTTGTACTGGTTGGTTTTTCTGTACTTTCCCTCCCTCTTTCAAAACAAAACAAAAAAACCTTTGTTATTATAGGGAACGTTTCTCTAGGAGGGGAAGTGTGTCATTGAGGTATTGGGAAATAAAAAGACAAGTCACATCCTAAACTAATTGTATTTGCCCTTGAGTCAGAGTTTGGTATTTTTAAAAATTGAGTGAAATGGGAAAGAGAAGAAAAGCTTTTTGACCATAAGAACATAAATATAAATAGAATTTTGTACGTGTTATTTTTATATTTGCCTTAGCCCTAATTAAATAACTATTGCTCTTTTAATAGTTGTAGGCCAAAATAAATGCTTAGCCAACAAGCTTCTTTGTTAATTCTCTTGACAATTTGTTCTGCCTAATTTTTCTTCACTTGAATTGTATAGTATTGCTAATTTCATGCCACAACATGTGCGCCAGAAGGAGCTGTAACATTGGCAGTGGTCTGACATAGCAGATTTTTGTTTTACCTGTTTCAAAATTAATTTTGGATAGTCATGTTAAAACTGCTTTTAAAAACAGAAACTGAGTTTTAACTTAATCAACTGTATGAAAAAAAAATCTAGTCATTGTTTTATTAAGTGGTAATAAAATACTTAGAACTCTTAGAATGAAAGCGTTTTTTTCCATTTTAGAAAATCCTCAATAAAGACTTGTTTGGGGATGAAAAAAATGCAATGTGTTTGCTTGAGGATACTGTATTTTGGGGCCATAGTGGTTTTTAAGGGGGAGACTTATGCTGTATAAGAAATTTATTATTTGGGTATGGGGTTAGACTAAAATTCTGAGATACCTTTCGTGTACCTGATCTCAATTAAGACCTGGGTTAGAGTTTCAGTTTCACCATCTTGTGACCCCGGACTAGACAAACTTTCTAATCCTTAGTTCCCTCATCCATAAAATAGGGATAATATCTCCCTTACCTACTTCATTAGGCTGTTATCTGGGTCTCATGAAGTTTAATAGACGTGAAAGCACTTTGAAAACACTAAAGCACTGTACAAATGTAGTGATTATCTTTATTGTCACTCCTGCTTACATCTATTGTTCTAGCTATACTGGATGAACAGCAGTTACACACCAATAACACCCACCCATCTGCTTAATCCATAAAAGATTGTAATGTAAACTTAAAAAAGTAAGCTTTATTATCTGCCTCAGAGAGAAAGTGTGTTGTTAGTGGGTAGAGTTGACATCGGCGGGAGGACCTGGATTCAGACATTTACTGACCATCACTGTTCCAAACCATCTCCGGCACTCTCAAAGACTTGGTACAGAGGCATATGTTACTGTTTTGAACCATAGTTTACTCTCAGGAGTTCCCTATAATCAATGAAATTTATGTTATCCTGACTTTTTATTTTAGGATCATAGGTTTAGAGATCATTTTCCAGATAAACACCCTTCCAGATATCCAGTGACTTGCCTTAGGTCACTTAGGCAGTAATTTGGGATAAGTGAAAAGGTAGAGGGGGTTTGAGAAGTAGAGTAGGGGAAATGAGGTCACTCAAAATGAGTGAACCCAATTCTCAGCAAAGGGCTGGGTAGTCTAAACTGGGGGTGATTTGGAGGAATTGGGGAAGTAGGAGGTTTGAAACAAGGGATTCCAGGGAGTGAGATTACTATCAGGGAAGGACTCAAAGGATTGAGCCCAGTTGAAATAAAAAAAACATGAATCTGTTGTGGTCCCAAAGTTGTGTGATACCCTTAGCAGTACACAGCAGTTCAGTATTCCTAGTGAAGGTGAATTAGGGACACTGGTAAGTGATGAATGATGAAATGGCAAAGGGCTAATGGTGATTTAGGGGCATAGGTGAGCTGGTTATCTAGTGCTTCAAGAATATGTAGAATGAGGCAAGTGAGACTAGAGCATGTGTATTGAACTGGGAGAGAGAGGTAAGCTAAGCAAAACAAAAAAGAAAGTCAAATTTTGTACTCTGTGCAAATGAATTTTAGCTTTTAGTTATTTTTAAAATTTGGAAAGTTTTCTATAATTCTGTATGATGATACTTTTACTTAAACATAGAAATATCATAATTTAATTTTTGTATTTGAATAACTAGATTCCTTCCTGAGAAAAGATGTATGCTTTGATTTTATTGTACTTAAATGTTGCACAAAACAACAAAAAAGTAATTTTAGTAATTAAAATTTCCTTTAGGTTATTTCAGCACCATGATTTGTTTTATTGTTTAGAGACTTACACCTCCCCCATCCCCAATTAAAATCCGTTTATTCAAGCAGCTGCTGTGGATTGAAACATATCTGGAAACGAGATATTTGAGTTTATGCTTTTGGAGCTGAAGAGTCATAGTTTTAGGGACTAAAGAGCAACTCCCAGCAGCTGAAAAGGACAATCTCCCTCAAAGCACTTACCCCTTAATTTTTACTTTCCCTTTATAAAGTTCCTGTATCTTTTTTCACCTCCTTTTTATCAGTGTCTCCCTTTCATACCTCTTGTTTTCTTTTTTTTTCTTTCCTATGCTCCTTTCCACTTTTTTATTGCACATTCCTTTTTCTTTGTCAAGCGATATTACTGGCTCCCTGTCTTGTTCCTCATTTCTAGGATTTTGCAGTCTGTCACTCCTCACCTGGAATATGCTCTGTCCTCATTTCTTGGTCTCAGAGCTCCCTTCAAGGTTCAGCTCAATTTTCACTTCCTTCAAGAGGCCTTTCTGGATTCCCTTTGTTAGTCACCTATCCCCATCATTGTATTTATTTTGTATATATCTTGTATTTATTTATATATGAATATGACATCTGCCCTTAGGGAAATATAAGCTCTTTGAGAGTGAGGACTTTTTCCCTTTTGCCTTTGTTTCCCTAGTTGCCTAGCACAGTCCCTGGCCTTAATAAAGGCTTATCAGTTGGTTGAAAGATAAACAAGTGGGGTGGTGCACTAGAGATCTTTCAAGTTGACCTCAAACCATACTCTTGCTATGACCATTCAACAGGTCACAAATCCCCCTAACCTGTTTTCTAGCATGAATTTATCTCCATATCATTGTGATGGATAGGTTTAGTCAAATCCTTTGCTGAAATATCTCTCTCTCTCTCTCTCTCTCTCTGTATGTATATATATATATATATATATATATATATATATGTAATATTACCTATATACAATACAGTAACATATAGCACTTACAATGTGCCAGGTACTTTAAATTATTATCTCGTGATCCTCACAACAACTCTGAAAGGTTAAGTACATTATTCCTAATTTAGAAGTGAGGGACCTCAGGCAGACTGATTTAAGTGCCTTGGCCAGAGTGACACAGCTGTAAAGTGCCAGAGGCCACATTTGAACTCAGGTTTAACTGACTCCAGGCCTGGTTTTCTATCTAATGTACCACTTAGCTGGTAGATAAACTGTCTACATAGTTTCCTTAATCTACCATGTCTTAAGAGGAAACGAGATTAATTTGGTATTATTTTTTCTTGTTGAAAGCATGCTGAATCTTTATGATCATTTCCTTTTTTCATTCGTATCTATATTTATAGATGCATATGTGTGTGTGTGTGTGTATATATGTATATAAACATATGTGTGTGTGTGTGTGTGTTTTAAAGATTTCCTTAGTAATGCATTTTTTACTGTTGCCAGGAATTTAAGTCAAGCTCACTGGACTCTCATCTTCAGACTCTTACTATCTTCCTTTTTTTTTAAGATTGGGGTTAGTTACACTTTTCTGATCCTGTGGCACCTTTTTCATCTTCTCTGAGTTTTCAGAGATCACTGTCAGTGGCTCAGCAGTTAAATTCACCACTTTAAGTACCTGAGCTATAACTTATCTAGGCCAACTTGAACAACTCATCAGAGGTAAATAGGTACTCTTTTACTATCTTCTTATTCATCTTGGCTTTTAGTTCCCTATCTGCTTTTCCATTCCACAAGTCTTTGGTGATGTAGAAAACAGAAGCAATAAAAGAATTGAGTCCAACCTTTCTATACCCTAAATCCCTTCCTTGATTATCCTCTTTTCCCAGGTAATAGTAAAAAGCAAGCAAACAAACAAAAAAACCCTGCAAAGACAAAAAGCACCACTCCCAAGCATGCCTTTTCCTATCCTTAACTTTCTTCCTTATCTGCAACTTACTCTGAACTTTAGTATTTCAGATGCTGTTCTTACAGATGATACTTTTCCTCCATTATCTGGTGTTGCTTCCATCTTCTATATATCTTTATAAAATCTAAGTTGAGTTAGTGAATTACTTGTGTATCCACACTGGGCTCTTTCCCTTTTTAGTTTTTATTAGAGTAATTCCTTTTACTGTCTTCAGAATTTTATTCTTGAGAGCTTACTACTGGGATGGTTTCCCCTGTAGAATTTGAGGCCATGGAATCCTATTTATTCTTTCTCTGAACTCTTTGAAACCTGCTATCCAAAAGTCTAGTTGCCATGTCACACTGTTCCTAACTTTTCTTACCTTCCTTGTAGAAATTCTAAAATGGAATAGTCACTTCTCTCCAAATGTTCTCATCCTTTGTAGCCCAGAAATAAGTTCATCGTTGGTGTTGGTGAAGATTAAGTCCAGAATATCAGACCCTCTAATTGATTCCTCTACCCTTTGGGGGATGAAATTATCAATTAGCCAAGAATTTATTAGCTATTCAACTTTTAACAAAGTTCTAGCACAGAAACATTTTGGTTTGGTGTAAGGAAAACCTTCCTTACTATATCAGGATTATACAAAAGTTTAACTTCTTGAGAGGTTCCCTTTCATTGGAGGCCTTCAAGTAAAGACCTAATAACTTCTCCTTGGCTCTTCTTGTTCAGGTATAGAATGAGTGAGATGACTTCCAAGGTCCCTTCTAACTTGATTCTGTGATCTAAGAAATCTGCTGAGCATGTTTGAGAATTCACCTCAGCTATCTATTACCTAAGTGTCTATTACTTAACCCTGGTTTCCTCAGTTCCTCATCTGTAAAATGAGTTGGAGAAGGAAATGGCAAACCACTCCAGTATCTTTGCCAAGAAAACCTCAAATTGGATTCTCAAAAATTTGGACACAACTAAACAGCAAAACCTATTACTAAAGTTCCCCCCCTCCGTCTTTGCATGCTTAGGTATATAATAAATAATCTTATTCACTACTGTATATCATAGCCTCTGTACCAGGCTTGTGCAATTTTCTTGACTTCTTTTTTTTAGTCCACATGGATTGTAGCATGCTTACAGTGTCAATAGTCAAATCAGTCAATCAACAAGTTTTTACATAGCACCTAATTCTAGGTCCATACGTCTTACAACTCCCTCAATATCTGGTATACTACCTACACTTTCCCATCCCATCCATAGGTCCCAGACACCTGGACCCTTAGATTAGGTATTTTATATTTTATATATATTCTAATATATCTTATAATATATAATATATATTCTAATCTATTTTATAATAGATTGATAATTAGTATCCCTGGTATTCCTTTCACATACTCTTTTTCTATATAAGTTCTAGATTTGCCCCCATTAGGTTGCAAAGGGACTTTGCCTGCTTCTGTTGGCAGTATAATAAACTGTCTTTTGACTGAAAGACAGTTTGAGTGTGTGGATTTATTCCAGGTGACTCTGCCTTGGCATTCTCAGGGTCCCAGGACTCCTACGCACCCCTAACCTCTATCCCAAACCTCTTCACTATTGTATGCCAGGTACACCACTAGGTTCTGGGGGTATAGCCTTTCTGTTTCTACAACCATTGTTTTTTACCCAAAGAGGAAGAGAAAAGCACCTATTGTGTGCCAAGAAATGTAAATATTACATATAACAGAATCTCAGTCAAAAGAGAACATCTAGTCCAAATTATGCCCAATCAAGTATCCTATCCTCCTAACAAGCATTCCATCAACCTTCATTAAAGACCTCTAGTGAAGGGTAATCACCTACTTCTCATGACAGCACAATGCACTTGTGGATAGTTTTAATTTTGGAGAAACTGTGTCATATGAATCAGTTGAAGGAACTGGGAATGTTTAGTAGGAAAAACAAAGACTTATTTGGGGGCAACTGCTTTCAAAATATTTCAAGAAGTGTCATGTAGAAGAAAGAATAGACTCACTCTGCTTAGTTCCAGAGAAAAGAACTAGGAATAACTTAGTTGAAGTTGGAGAAACATAGATTTAGGCACAATTAATGGAAAAACTTCCCATGCTTGGAATCATTCAGAAGGTAGTGGTTTCCCCTCATGTGAAATTAAAGTAGAAGCTGCGTGATCATTTGATGGGGATGTCATAGAGAGGATTCTTGATCCAATTCCATGGTTCTATGCATTCACTATTTCTGATCTTAGGTTAAGTCTCTTTCCTACCATCACCAGAGGTTAAGGATGAAAAATCAACAAACTCAGACTTTCCTTCTTAATTAGTGTCCCTTTTGCTATTGTTCTTCACAGAGGAATCTTCTTGCAGTGATCTATAAGATGAGGGGCTGGACTAGATGACATGCAATGCTTCTTCCCACTGTCCTGTGATAGGATTCTAAAATCTGTAGCCTCATATACAATTGTCAGTAATAATCCTTTCCATTTGCCATGTACACTAAATGTGTTAGTTGTATGACACCAGTACAGTTATACACTTTTTTAAGCATTCAAAAGAACGTCTTCAGTAACAGCATGGCTTCTTATCATATACAGGATTCATAAGAGATGCTTGGCATCAAAATGAAGTCCAGGGGAAGCTCAAGCAAAATCCCTCTTGTCCTGAGACAGCTCTCATGCAATGAGTTAATTATATATAATGGTGTGCTCATGTTATTACTTGTGTATATTTTTCTCTGTGAACATGCTCAATGTTTTAGTACCCTAAGCTCCCGAATTATGTCATTGCACAGGCTGGAATTAAGCTAGGGCATTAGTTAAGCTCCTCTTTAGTTTAAGCTTGCTTTCTCACTCAGTGAGAGATCATTTGATAAGCAGAAAATTTTCACAGCTCCTCCTTATCTCCCTTCCCTTTATTTCCCCTTTAATTTTCCTTTATCACTGGTTATTATAATGAGAAAGCAACCAATAAGCTATGTTTCTCTTCTTTGAAATAGTCAGTTTTAATGAGTGGTGATCTGAGAAATCTCCTGAGCAAATTTGAGGTTCCATATCTGATATCTATCATATATCATATATCGCATTACCAAAAATGACTTTTTCTCCTGTCCTTGTATGCTTAGGTTTACAATAAATCACATTATTTCACTTTCCTTCAAGTTTTGCCTCAATAGCTTCACAAGGAGAAACATGCAGCTACATACCCTAATTCCTCACCATCCACTAGACATTTAAAGGAGAGTGGGGGTGGAGAGGAAGGAAATAACCTGTTCAGATAAAATCCCTTTAGTAATTTCTTATAGCAAGATACCTGTCAGCATATGCTGTTACTTGTAGAAACCAGAAGATTGGAAAAGTGCCTGACAATGATTTCATCTGAGATAGTTTTTCTGGGATTTAATAGGGACTCTTATAAGTATCAGAATCCTTAATGAAAGTCAGTTTGGGTAACGACAGTAAGTAAAGCTACACCTTCTTAATCCTGCCAAACAGCACAAGAAAGGACAAATTTTCTACCTTATTTGATTCCAAAAGATAAATTCCCCTGACAATAATTATGGAATACACTGTTAAAAAATTATATATGTGTGTGTATACATACACATACCATAAACTATATATTATATAAAAATGTAACACACACACACACACACACACACATATATATATATATATATATTTTTAAACCATTACCCCTCTTTCCTTTAAGGCAGCATTTTCTGGAAACAAAAGATTATGCCCAGATCTTCTTTGTAGCATATGAATGATGCCCTAGACAAGATATAAAAAAAAAGATATGTATCAAATCTATTTCAAGTTGCCTTTTACTTCTTATTCTTTCTATTTTGATTATGCTCTTAGTTTTCATTTGGTTAGGTATTTAAGCATAAAGGGAAAAAGTTGTTTGCCTATGCATTTCCCTCAAATTCTTATGCCTAGTATAATAT
Source organism: Petaurus breviceps papuanus (assembly GCF_028583685.1). Lineage (NCBI taxonomy): Eukaryota > Metazoa > Chordata > Mammalia > Diprotodontia > Petauridae > Petaurus > Petaurus breviceps. The sequence continues at coordinate 1,185,672 of NW_027187185.1, forward strand.
TCTGTGATAACACTATGAAAATACCTTAGAGTAACAGCAGATTTACAGATCTCTCTCAAATAGTACTTCATTACTAACCAAGATCATATCTTCCCTAAAGAAGGAGATTATTAAGAATATGGGAAGTTCAGGCAGCATTCCTGCTTCTAAATTCAGTATTTCATTTTTGTAAATTTAATTAATTTTTTTTAATCACATGGTTTCCAAATAGGCCTGAGGAAAATTAACTTTTAAATAGTAGGTCCTTAAGGATGGTATAGATACGTAGAAGGAAAAAAACCCCAAACGATGGAAAATAAAAGATTGCCCTAAAATGGAGTGAAAAAGTGCCTCATATGGGATATATTTTATCAAAAGAAAACATCTTGCCTTTGAATGAAGCAAAATAACTTCTTATATTTCTCATTGTAGAACATACTGCTTCATTAATTCAATTCAACTGAATTTATTAAATTAAGTCCCTGCGAGGTCCTGTAGCTAGGCACTGAGGACACAAAGAAGAGAAAAAGACAGAATCCATGACTCAAGGGCCACACGGAGCCTAATAGGGTAGTTGGTGGGATTGAAATATCCAACATGTATACAAATAAATACATGATGGATAATGTGGTAGAGACAAAGGAGAGCCGGTCACATTGTAGTGACAAATTTGAGGAAGGAGAGATCATTTTTCCCAAGAAGCTTGGAGGTTGGGGAGTGAGAGGTATTTTGGGGTGGGGTGAGGGGTGGAGAGTCTATTCTAAAATATACAGAATGATATGAGAAAAATGAGAGGCAGAAGAGGAAAGGACAAGAACAGAAAATGATGGGGAATCGATTAAGATAATTCAAAACTAGAACATTTGAAGGAATATGTGATATAAAGCTGGAAAGTGGCTTAGAACCAGGTTTTCAAAACCTTGAAGGCCAAGGTCATGAGTTTAAATTTTATTCAGGAAGTATTGAGCCAGTAAAGGTTTATGAATAGAGGACCTTAGTGGTAGAATGCAGAGATGTCAAATGAACGATGAGTGGGCCTGGAACTAGAATAAAATGTACTTGGGAAATTTTTAAATTATTTTTATTTATTTTTGCTTTTTGGAGGGCAATTGGGGTTAAGTAACTTGCCCAAGGTCACACAGCTAGTACTTGGGAAATTTTTAAAAGACATTTTTATTTCATTAAATATTTCCCAATTACATGTAAAAAAAATAACAACTTTAAATCATTTTGAAGTGAATTCTCTCCTTCTTTCCTACCCCACACCCCTCCTTGAGAAGGCAAGCAATTTGATATCGATTAAAAATGTGACATCATGCAAAACATTTCTATATTAGCCATGTTGCAAAAGAAAACACAAATAAAAAATGAAACAAGAAAGTTTTTAAAAGTATGCTTCAAACTGCAGAGTTCATCCAGTTGTCTCTGTTGGAGGTGAATTTTTTTATCATGGGTCCTTTGGAATTGTCTTGATCAGAGTAGCTGTCTTTCACAGTGGATCATCCTTACAATATTGCAGTAATTGTGTACAATCTCCTAGTTTTGCTCATTTCACTTTGTATAAGTTCATATAAGTCTTCCCCAGGTTTTTCTGAAGCCATCTTCTTGTCATTTCTTATGGCACAATACTATTAGTATTCCATCTCAGCTAGATGGCCAGTGGATAGCGTGCCAGACCTGAAGTCAGGTGATGTCTTTTGATTCATGCAAAAATTGGATTTAAGTGAGTCAAAGTTGCAGGAAGTCATTGACTTCACTTTCTCCTCCAGAGTCATCACAGTCCAGTGACAGGACAAAGCAGAATTGCAGTAACTCAAGGGAAATAACGAGATGAGCAAATTAAGAGAATCCACCCCAAACATTCACATGAACTATTTGTGCCTGACCTGGGGTGGAGCATTCTGAGCTCCTATTGGTCTGATCAGCCACAATCAGACACACTGTAACAGATTCTAGCATAGTGATGTCAGTTTGGTCTTCTAGAAAGGACAACAGCCAACAACCAAACTCCACTTCTGAAAAGACGTGTCAATCAATTGCCCCACTGTTTCATTCACTGTTCTTATAATTTCAGAGACCAAGACACCCTTCATTGTCCATCATTTTCTTTGTGTTGCTCCCCATCCCGCAGTAGATTTCATATCTTCCTGAGGGCAGAGATTAATTTGCTTTTGTATTTCTACCCCTACCCTTTTACACAGTGTGGTATATAGAAAGTACTTAATAAATACAGAAATGATTTTTTTTCTATAATTGACCTTAATCTTTCTTGATGTGATAATCCATTTAAGCTTAGCTCTATTCCTAATATAGATGGTGAACATGTGGTCAGGAAAATGCTATTTATGTACTAGAAGATAGATATCTAAGTCATCATTTAGCTTCCTAGCAGTTAGATAATTCCACATATATTTTTTCTCAGCTACCTCATTATTCAGTGTTTAAAAAAAAAAATTCAGACCTTAGAACTAGAAGAAATTTCAGAGGTCATCTAGTTTAACCCCCTCATTTTATACCTGAGGACACTGAGACACAAAGAGTTTAAGTGATTTGCCCAAGGTTACATAGATAGCCAGCAAAGCTGGGATTTGAATCCATGTCCTCAGACACCAAATCCAGTATACTTTATTCTACCACACTCTAGAAATGTACTTCCCCTTAAAAAAAAGATATTACTGAATAGTTACAGATTTAATTTCTACAGATCATATAACATTTTATTATTGCCTTCATTACAAAGTTAAAGCCATGTCTCTTGTAAAATATTTGGCCTCAGATTTCCTTACAAGGAAATCATTCTAAAGAATGCATCAAACTCTCAAAAATAACAAAACAAAAAAAGAAAGAAACCCTTTACTTTTAAAATAAGACAATTAAAATACATCTCAAAACAAACTTGAATGTCAAGTAGCTATTTTTATCCTTGATATACAGCTTCAAAGTCTAGGACAAAAATAACACTAATAGAACAGAACAGTAGACCACAGAGTCGATTGAGCTTCTTCCTAAAACCTTTCTGATTTCTTCCAGTTGAATAACAGGCACTGTTTTTTTTCTGCTCCACTGGCATAGACTTTTGAGAAGCTAGTGTCACCCCAACACACCAATAAAACGTAGGAAGGATTGGAGAGGATGCTAGACCATTTATGAAGGTATTATAATCTATTAGTCTGAGAGGCAATATTGTGAGATTTGCGATAGAAATAGAAAAGATGTAGTGGTCTTCATGTATTTGAATGTGTGGCAAGAAAGTGATATTAGACTTGTTTTAATTAGCTCCAGAGGACAGACCTAGCAGACATAAGTAGAAGTTTCAGAGAAGCAGGTTTAGGCTTATTTTAAAGAAAAAAAAAATCTTAATAATTAGAGCCACCCAAAAAGGCTACATTGTGAGGTAGTAGTCTCTCCCTCACTTGAGATTTTCAAGCAATAGTCAGGTCACCATCTGTTGGATATATTGCAGAAAGGCTTCTTCAGGTTGTTCAGATACAGGTTGATCTAGATGGCCTTTTAGGTCTCATCTGACTCTGAAATCTGATTTCCTAAAGAGGAATCCTAGTGCAGCTCAAAGATAATCTCTTGTGAAATGCTGTTTTCTATTTAGATAGACCATGTGTATTTTCATTGCCTTTCATTGTACCTGAAATTTGAGTCTTTTGAAAGCTTGTTATTCCATTATTTGTAGACATACAAAAATATCCAGACAATATTGATGTTAAAAAGATGAACCTGTGCATCAGTGATAAGCTTGAGAATGTTTGAAGACAGTGTATGATTTCTTAAATATGATGACTCCATTGGTTTTCCCTACTCAATTCTGTAATCAGCCCATTGTTCATTGTTCATTGTTGTTCATTGGCAACATCTAGCTATGTTAGAGATAAACAAACACATAAATAAAGTATTATAACTTACTGTTATCCTGGTAATAATATGAGCAATTTTAATTCTTCATGCCTTCATACATTTTGTTTTTATGATGTGCATGGATAGGCCAGTATATTTTCAATGACTGTGGTCCTCATTGACAAAATATTGTATTATAGTAATAGGGGAAAGAAAAAGGAAAGGGAATGATATATATAGAATTCATATAGTACTTAATATGCACCTGGCACTGTGCTAAGCACTCACAAATGTGTCATTTTATCCTCACAACAACTGTGTGAGGTAAGTACTATTTTTCAGTTAAGTAAGGAAACTGAGGCAAACAGAGATTAAATGACTTACCTAAGGTCACATAGCTAATAAATATATGTGGTCGAGGCGGCCAGGTAGCACAGCAAGTAAGAGCACCGGCTCCAGTGTTGAGAAGACCTGGAGATCGAATCCCGGGCTCAGACACTTAGCACCCCCCCAGAAACACCTGGCTGTGTAACCTTGAGCAAGTTACTTAACTCCAGTTGCTTAGGGGCGGCCAGGTGGCTCAGCGAGTAAGAGTACTGGCTCCAGTGTTGGGATGACCTGGAGATCGAATCCTGGGCTCAGACACTCAGCACCACACCCAGAAATAACTGGCCGTGTAACCTTGAGCAAGTTACTTAACCCCAATTGCTTAAAAAGAAAAAAAATAAATATATGTGGTCAAATTTGAACTCAGGTCTTCCTGACTCCAAAACCAGTGTTCTGTCTCCTGTGCCTCTTAGCTACATCTTGTTGCAGTGAGCACTGTTTAGTCCATGGACAGATAGAACATAGCATCATAAATTTGAACTTTTCACAGAAAATCCTTGCTGACTTTTGTTGTCTCCGAGTTTGATACCTTGTCTGATATTTGACCCCAGGGGATCACTGAACAGAATTTTCTCTATGATTCTATCTGTCATAGAATCTTGTTTGATCTTAATGTATGTATGGAGGGGACCTGTTTTGTTAGATACTTTTTTTGGAATCAGCAGTCAGTTGTGTGACTCTGAAGATATTAGGTGCTATGGAATATATATTGCAAAACACTATTATTGCCCACCGTATGCTTCTTCATCAGGAGTACCATATATTTTATAGAGATGAACCACATGGGTTATACTTGCTAATGTCTTCTTGATCATGTTTTATTGACACTATTTTGATCTATGATCTTTTCTACTCTTTTAGAATCTTCCCATATTTGAATGAAATATTATATAGAATGAAAAATTATCCCTGACAATCTTTAAAATTATTGATCCTTCAGTTCAGATATCTTCTATGAATAATTGAATTTAGCTACTACCTAACTTCTCTTAAGTGATATTGACTTTTTCTTACATAGTATATAAGTTACTGCTAAGGAAAAGTCTAAATGTAATGGTCCCATCATCATTATCAAAAATAATAGATTGAATAACACAATAATTGCAGAAAACTTAACTTTTCTCAAAGTTAGATAAATCTAACGAGATATTAAAATAAAAATATGGAACTGAACTAACTGCCAGAGAAGTTTGAAAAGCATAAGCATAGCATCTTTTGAATTAGAACATTAAGAAATACATATTTCTCAATATCATTTGGCACCTTTAAAAAAGGTACTAGACCATGTACTAGGACACCAAGAAATAATAAATAATTATAAGAAGAAAAAAACTATTAAATACATTCTTTACATACCATAATTCAATAAAGCAATAATTAATACAAAGGACATAAGTAATAGACACAAACCTAAATGGGGACATAATAAGGTGACCAAAAATATAAGTAAATCAAAGATCATAGAAACATTTAGCACTCGTGGGAAAGGGAATGATAAAAAAATGAAAAAAATATTAATCTGTGCTACAAAAATTATTCTCAATATTGAGGAAGAAAACATTCTACCAAATTACATTTATGGGGCAAGTTAAGTTCTAATGCTTAAACCAGTGAGGGATACAGTAAAGAAAAGAAACTGTAGCTCTAAATCATTAATAGTTTATTGACTATGATCAAGTGTTATAGGAATGTAAATTTTTAAGATCTTCCATGACCCTAGGTTAAGTGCACCTGGAGTTTGTGGTGGGAGGCTTGTTTTTCAGGAACACCCACACCTTGGTGCTTTGGGATTGGGCAGTGGGTCAAGAGGGTTGTTACATTCTCTGACCCAGGAGAAGGCTATATAATCGCTGATGTGAGACTTTGTTTTGGGGCTCACTTTGAGAAGTGTTGTGTGATTTGACCAGAAGAGACTCTGGGCAGCCCTTGATAACCCCCCGGCTTTGAAAACCCAGATGTTGATGCTTCCCTCTCTGGTATCTGTGATTAGTTATGGATATATGTAATGGTTGGACAGTTTGGAAGCTTGTCTGCTTGATATGTTTTTCTGTTTTCTTGTATCTTCTGTCTTTATACTCTGAAGTTCAGGGGGCTGATTTTTTCCCTTGACCAAGGTAAATGCTATGTTTGATTAAAGTAAGCTTGCTAACCCATTTTAAGTTGCTTTCCTTTAGAAAAGCAGACCTAAGAAGCTGCTTTGGCAGCCACCCTGGGTATGCTGGGGTGCTTGCTACATCAAGTTGCATTTGTACCAAGGATTCAAGAATGGTCTAACATTAGAAAAATAATTAGCACACTAAATCATATTAATAATTTTTTGAAACACATGATTTTATTCATAGATAACAAAAAAGGTCTTTGGCAAAATACATCACCCATTATTTAAAATACACTAAATCACAGGAAATTATTTTCCTTAATATGATCAAAAACATATCTGAAACTAAGAACTAATATTATTCAAAATAGGAAAAAAGAATTGAAACTTTCCCAATAAAATCAAGGTGAATATTATTAATAGTCACTGACCTATGTGACATTATGTCAGAAATGTTAACTAAAAGTAAAGGAAACGAGAGAAATTAAAGAAATAGTTAATAGTAAATAGGAGACCAAATGATCCACATTTGTAGATGATATTTGTTTTTTAAAACTCTAGAAAACATTTTTAAATTATGGTAATTCACTGTTTTATCAAAGTAACAGGTTTCAAAGTAAACTCACATAATTAGTAGTATTTCAGTATATTTTTAACAAAAAACAAGAAGAAATGCTAGAAACTGAAATGCCATTTAAAGTAATAACAGTGCATTAAACATTTTGGAGTTAATCTCCCAAAATATACAAACAGAAGATTTACCAATATACAACTAGTTTTCAAAGAAATAATAGAAAATCTAAGTAAATTAACAGGATGATTCTATACAAATTAATCTACAAAGGTAACGCTATGCCAATAAAATGGCCAAAGGAATAAGTTAAAAGATTAAGTAAAACAATAATAAAATATATAGGGAGGAATAAGGACATCAAGAATATCTAAGAAAAAAAATTAAGGTAGGAATGAAGGGTGTTTGCCATTACTAGATATTAAGTTATAAAACAGTAATTATCAAAGAAATAGGGTATTGGATAAAAGCAAAAGTTGTAGTAGATTCGATCAGATTAGATAAATAATACTTAGAAGGAAATATATATCAGTTGAGCCTTAGATAAATAAAGAACACAAATCACTAGAGAAATACCAATTCAACAAGAACTTCTGACAAAATCAATACAAGATAATATATTAGTATCTCATATCACATAATAAATTCCTTAGGGATAAATTTACAAAATCTAAAGTCACATCATTAAAAAGTTACAGGAAATGGGTGGCTAGGTGGTGCAGTGAATAGAGCACGAGCCCTGAAGTCAGGAGGACCTGAGTCCAAATCCGACCTCAGACACTTAACACAAAACAACTAGCCATGTGACCTTGGGCAAGTCACTTAACCCCAATTACCCTCCAAAAAAAAAAAGCAAAAAAAAGTTATAGGAAAGCAGAAGGTTATATATCTCATAACTGTAGACACAGGATGAATCTGTAACAATATGTCACATAGGGAATGTAACTCAAGACAAAATAGGCTACTTTATGTAATAATAAAAGCTTTTGCATGAATATAAACAAGGCAGGCATAATAAGAAGAATGGATATGGATGGGGAAAGTATCTCATGAAGCATCTCTGGTAAAAGTCTAACTCTAAAATCTCTAGGGAATTGACAAATTTTTAAGATTGGGGCCATGCGCTCAATAGCTATGTGAATAAACAACACAGATTAAGAAACATAACCTATTAGCAGCCATCTTAAAATTGCTCAATTTGCAAATTGCCAAAGGAATGCAAATTAAAGCAACTAAAGAAGCAACTCACAGTTGTCAAATTAGGAAAGATGGTAAAAGATGGAAAACTTCAACTCTGGTAAGAATATATAGGAACACTAATTCACTGCTATTTGAGTTGTGAGGTCTCCCAGCTACTTTGGACAACAATCTGAAGTTATTTAAGAAATGTTACACAATTGTTCTTATCTTGTTGACCCAATGGCCAATTAAATGCTTGGATTTAAGCCCAAAAAAATTATTGCTAACAAAAAAGACCTATCTGTACAAAAAATATTATATGCAGTAAGCACAATTTGTAATATTGCTCCACCACCCCCTTCAAAAGAATATTGGAAATAAACTCTGCCTCAAAGTTGGGAAATGTCTTAAATTTTGGTATATGAATGAATCACAGTAATGATACTGTGTCATAAGAAACGACAAATATGAAAAACTTTTTTTTTTAATTTGGGAAAGATTTGTATGAAGGAGAATAGAGTGAGTATATCAGAATCAAAAGAATGATACATGCAATTACCACAACCATATAAATGACAATAACCTTAAGTGACAACAAAACTCACATGAAAATATTTGGTTAACAATACATACACTGTTTTAACAAATGGAAAACTACCAAAGTATAATGTTGCATGTATTATAAGAAATAAACTTTTTTGAGTAGTCTTATTTGACTTTTTTTTTTTTCCAAATTGTACCTTGTGGGGAATTAACTTGTAAATATCTTGAAATTTTGTAAGACTTAAAAAAAAAAACAACTAAAAATTTTCTTCTTCATTTGTACTCATAGCTTATATTCTTTCAAGGCAACAGGACCAAGTGCCACTGAAATATTCTTTTTACTTTTGTTGTTCAGTCATTTTTTAATAATGTCCAACTTCTGTGACTCCATTTGGGATTTTCTTGGCAAAGATAAAGAAGTGGTTTTCTGTTGCCTACATCATGTTTTACATATGAGGAAACTGAAGTAAACAGGGTTAAATGTCGTGCCCAGGATCACAGAGCTAGGTGTCTGAGGCCACATCTGAACTCAGGAAGATGAGTCTTTCTGACTCCAGGCCCCACATTCTATCTGCAATGCTACCTAACTGCCACAATCAAGGCAAGGAGCATTTATCAATCACCTTCTGTATGCTAAGCATTGTACTAATAACCCCTTCAGATATTAAAAAAAAAGAGCAAAAAACCCCAGTCCCTGTTCTCAAGGGACTCAGGGGGAGAGAGGACATGTTACAACAGGGGAGTATTTCTATACAAATAAGATACATAGAAGATAAATTAGATGTACAGATTTCTTTATTTTCCTCTCTAAGGAGATTCTGTGAGCTGGCTTTACTTTTAACTGAAGCTGTTTTTTGTCTTTTGGCTTCATTTAAAACAACAATGATAATATACACATGATTTAAATTCTTTTAGTATTGAGTCATCAACTCATTGTTTATTAAAGGTAACACACACTGAATGCCAACAGTGAAATCTTTGTGTGCTGATAGTCTTAAGAAATATGTGATGCTTAGCACCCTTTCCCCCTTTTTATGGCCATTGTCTCTGTAGAATTTTAAGGGGCCTGGGGAGGGATGAAAGATCTTTTGGATTTTTATCTATTTCACAGGTTTCTGAGGCCAGACAATTCATCACCTATTGGCCAACTTTCTGGTGATGAGACACTGTTTTTTAGCTATTTTTAACATAGACTGGACATAGGTCCTACTTGAAGTCTTCCTAGCTGATAGAACCTGCAAAAGCTTAAGAACTGTGCTAGCATAGCCTTTGAGAGCCCAGGGTCAGCTCCTTTCATGGTGAAGCATCCAGGCAACCTTTCTTGTAGGACATTCAAAATGTACAAGTATAATGTGAAATGAGGGTGAAAGCCTGAATAGGGAGTTTGGACTTACCACTATGCCTGATTTTGAATCTGCTATAACCAATGAGTCTGATTGACCTTCAAAATATCTTCCCTCTTACTTCCTAGGACTATAACATTCTGCAGTTCTCTCTGGATATATGCATGACTCATTTTCTTTCAAAAGGAAGTTATAATCCTTTAGGGACCAGACCACCAGTAGTTGTAGTGTTTGGGGCTAGGTGCCCTCAACTCAATTGTCTTAGAGATGGAGCCAAAACCTGGGAGAAAACAAAAACAAACTTTGAAGGAAAGATAAACCTTTCCTCAGGCTCTCTCCATGTCCTGATAAAGCAAGGAACAAATGATTGTGTAAAATAATAAATACTAAGAAAGGGAAAGCTGCTTCTAGGGGTATGAGCTTAGGTTTAGAAAAAAAAGAAGATATTGGAGTGAGAAGCAAACTGATTGCCTCCATTAGCATTTCAGTATAATTTGGATTTTCTTTTGAGGAGGGGTGGGAGCAGATTCCACTGAGTATCATTTGAAAGAACACTTCAGAACTCTTGACAGACTAGGGAAGAAGGTAATCATTTTACTTAATTTGTTTTTTAGTTTCAGAGATTTAAAACAACTAACAGTTCTGTTACTCTTGGCAAAGCACAACTGTGATTGCAGCTTTTCTATTCAGTGTACTGGAAATATCAGTGAAGGTGTCCAACTGAGTATGGGATGTTGGCAGCATTTCTGCATATCATCCGCTTATACAGGCTCTCTCACTGTTAAGTGTGCGATTTCAGTATACTATTCACTTCTTAAATAATGCAGTCATCTGAAATCATTCTTTCCTACAAGTACAGCTTCCAACTGAATAGATCAATGCAATAAATGACCCAGTTTGAGTTGATTTTTTCTTCAACCAACCAAACTGGTACATGTTTAGGGTGGTTAATTTCAATAGCATCAGGATTAAACAGTGCATACCTTTCTAAAGCAAAGTAATTCCTGAGCAAGATGTTTATGTGGGGAGAGGAAGGAAAGAAGATATTTAATCCTGCTCAGATCTTTGTTCCCTCGGTCTTCTCCAATTTTGCCAAGGATTGCTTACTTAACCACAAAAATAAATTTAAAAATCAATCAATAAATAAAAAGAAAGTGTGGACTGTACGACCTTGAGAATTTATTCCTATGTCATCACCCACTATCCCATCTTACTGCACTCTCTTGTTTTGGGGAAGGTAAGGAACTTTGGGCTCTTGTTCCCTTTTAAAAATTATTCACATAGTGCAAATATACAGCAGCGGCAGTGCCAGCCATAGTAAGTTCTAAACTTAGTTGGGGTAGTGTAGAACTTAGTCTTATTAGTGAGAGCATGATCTTGGTTCACACAACATCTGTGGATACAGAATTAATAAATTACTGCACAACTAATCTTACCAATTCCATTTTCTTAATAATCAGTATTGATTTCTACATGGTTGATTCATCTATGGCTAAGAATTGTGGAGACAGTTAAAATCATTGGTTTCATTATGTCTGATGATAAAGACCAGTGACCACCATGTAGAAATGATCCTAGTTATCCATTCTTAACTCAATCATTTGCACTCCTTAGTAGGAAAACTTTTAGTTGTATTATTATTTCATAATACTACTTTGGATCTTTTTCTTCACCCTTCAGGTTTCTTCACACTTGAGGTTTCATCACAAATTACCTAAAATGTACTAGTTTCTTGTTAGCCTAGTGGGAAAAAAAATCATATCCTACCTAAAAATTAATAATGGATTGAAGAAATACAAGTTACTGATCATAACACTGTTTGATGCCGATCCCTTTGACTGGGCGTATCTCAACATGAAGAAATATGACTAGCGTAAAGATTCTGGGGGTGTTGGGGTGAAGGACAGAAAGAAAAGCAATCACATAACAGCATCGTCTTCTTCCGTTTCTCACATCTTATTCTCTAGCTGTAGATACCTTCAGGGAGGTTTCAGTTCCCTATGACTTTTGATAACATTCCACTGTGACTTTAATAATATCTATTATATTCCCATCTCCCTTCTGGCATCCTACTGTGTAGTGCATCTTTTATGAATCTTTCCCGGGGGTGCGAAGTGGGTGACCATTGGCGATTTTCATTTTAACACAACCTTGCTGTTTCCTAAAGGTCTGCTATAGTTGAACAATTCCCTGCTTCAGGAACACTCCTTTGCCAAGAAAAGGTCTCCAGAAAGTTATATAGGCAGCTTCAATTACTGAGAAAAAAAACTCAGAATCTATAGGTTCAATACAACTTTTCAGAGGTTTTATAATGGTTTGGGTCGGGAGAATTTATTTTTGTGTGTGTTTGTTTTAATGACTAGAACTTTAAAGCAGAAATCACAGCCTTAATTGCCTCAAGGCAGCTGCTTTTAAGTAAAACTTTATATTGCGACATTAAACATTACAAATAAGGGTAAGGTTTAATACTAAAATTTCACATAGGGTAAAGGTAATACAGTTGGGACAATGGAGCTGTATTTCAGAAACGAGGTTGTAAGTCCTCACTAAGCTATTTTCTCAAAAGTCTTAAGTTGAGGAGGATTTAAGGATTTATACTGCCTTTCAGCATTAGCTTCATAAATACTCACCCATCCTTTTTTGAGCACAAAAAAAGAAACCATTGCTTGGACAATTCAGCTCCTAGAGTGTCCTAGATTCTGTGCAATACTTTCAATAAACACACAGAATTTTTTTCTTCTTCCTAAGGACTTGTCATTTTAGAAGTCAAGCAGGTCAAACAATTTAGACCCAAATTTTTACAATTACCCCTCCTCCCAATGGGGAAGAATTCCTAATGGTCTCTTGATCACTCAATTGATACCTTTTTAGGGGGTGGTGGAGATGTGTGACAGAAACTTTTGGCAATGTTCAAATAAAAAAAAATTTAAATTAAAAAAAGAATTGAAAAGTAATAACTGCAGGCAGCCAATTTAAAAGAAAAATAAAACAGGGCATGGGAGTAAAAATTTGGAGAGGCTCCAGGAAGTGTCAGGGGAGAAAAGGCAGCTGCAAAATGTATTGAGGACAGTTTGGTGAAGTAGGAAGATGAGCTATAGCTAGATACACTTTTATAGTTGTAGGAATGATATGGCTAGCAGCAGAGCAAGGCATGGACGATGAGAAGAAACAAAGAAACTAAGAGAAACATTAAGCAGCAAAAACGTAAGCCAGATCTCTCCCACAGTCCTTATTTTCAACATGAGTCTCTTTTGTATGTAAGAAAATGACAGTGTCATCCATCAGATCATGTACTTTGAGTTATTTCTCAAGGTGGACATCAAACTATCTTGCAGTTATAATAATTTGTGTATTTATTGTACCTCTCAATAGACTGGAAATTTAGTGAGGGCAGGGTTGGTATCTTATTTAAAATATGTATGTGCTCCAGTGCCTAGAACAGTACTCTGCACAAAATAGTTGCTTAATAAATCTCAGTTGAATTCAATTCAATTGAACTATAATTACATAGAATCATATTTGCACTGGTAGCCCCTGATTCAGAACTGAAACTTTGACTTTATATCAACCAGCTTCAGTAGCAAGGGTTTTTCAACTGATACTGAGCAAAGTGAGCAGAACTAAGAGAATGTTGTACACAGTAACAGCAACATTGTGCTGTGACCAACTTTGATAGACTTAGCTCTTCTCAGCAATGCAATGATCTAAGACAATTCCAGTGATGAAAAATGCTATCCACATTCAGAGAAAGAACTTTGGATTCTGAATGCAGATGGAAGCATACTATTTTCTTTTTCTTTTTTTCTTTCCTGGTTTTTTTTCCCTTTTCATTCTGATTATTCTTAACAACATGAGTAATGTAGAAATTTGTTTAATATGATTGTACATGTTTAGCCTTTATCAGATTACATGCCATCTTAGAGAGGGGTAGGGAAGGGAATGGGACAATTTAGAACTCAAAATCTTATAAAAGTGAATGTTGAAAACTAAAGATAAAAAAAATGAAAAGTAGGTTTAAAAAAATTCCAAGGATTTTTCAAGGTAGCTAAGTTACACAGTATATATTGTGCTGGTGATGGGATTGAGAAGACCTGAGTTCAAATGTAGCCCCAGACTCTGTATAATCCTAGGCAAATAGCTTTACCTCTGTCAGCCTCAGTGTCCTTAACTTTAAAATGGGAATGATAATAGTATATTTTTCCCCGGGTTATTGTGAGGATCGAATGAGACAGTATTTATAAAGCACTTAACATAGTGGTTTACTAAGCCTGGAAAATAGTAGGTAAATAATAAGTGCTTATTTCATCCCTTTCTCCCTTCTTACAGAAATTCCTCTTTGTCTCATTCCCCTACCCATGGCTTATGCTGGGAATTTCAGAATATCTGAATTTAGCTCACCTCTATCCCTTTCTATTCCCCACTTTAATTCTGATCATTCTGTCTCTGTGTGTTTTCTCACACTACCTCCCAAAAGTCTTCACATAATGTGTGAGAAGAGTAATCATGCTGACCAAGCAGATGAAATTAATGACCAAGAGAACAGAAAATTTTAGCCTGAAAGGAGAATGTAATCAGTAGCTTTTATTTTATGACTAGAAGAACAGTGTAAATCAAGCATTAGGGATGAGGGGGGAAATAGCAAATGAGTCTTATTTAATGCATTTTTAAGGAATATAAAGGGAGAGCATCCCAAAGTGAGCCCTCTAGAATGAAGAAGAACCTTGACACCATGCTCTAGGAAGATCAGTTGAGAGAAGTAGGAATGATTAACCTAGAGAGGAGACTTAAGGGAGGCATGTTAACTGTCTTCAAGTTTTCAGTGAACTCTCATGTAAAGAAGATGGGATATAGGGGTGGAAGTTGCAAAGTTGTAGATTTTTGACTTTGTATAAAGAAAACTTTCCCAAAAACCAGAGCTATCAAATGTGGAATAGATTAACTCAGATTTAACAGGTTTCTCCTCAGGAGAGGTCATGACACAAAGATCACTTTTTGAGTTTGTGGTGGAAGTGATTCCTGTTTATTTATGTACAAGTTGGTCTAAATCCCCTAAATCTCTTTCACCTCTTAGAATCTGTGTTTTTATGATTCTTTGAGTGAGGGCAAGGATGGCATGTGCATAACAAGGTATATAACAAGGGTAATATTTGGTGTATAACAAAGGTTATTCGTTAGTCAAGCTGAAGAGTAGATTATTCTTAGGAGTCTGAAGACCAACGAAGCTCTTGTATGCAAAGTATCCCAAAAATGTTAGTGCAATTTTAAGCTTTCATAGCTTAATAATTATAAAAACTCATCTACAGTAAGATTTTTAAAAACTTTTCATGGCTATTGAGAGCTTTATACAGAGTGTCCCAAAAGTCTTGGTGTAGTTTTAAGCCGTTTAAAATTGCATGAAGACATTTGGGACACTCTGTATAAAGCTTTCTGTAGACAATAAAACATTAAGTAAACTTATGCTGATATGAATTTTTATAATTATTATTTGAAATTATGATAGACTACTCCTTGTAATACTAATAAAAGCTTGCATTTGTATAGTGCTTTAACGTTTGCAAAATACTTTACAAAAAATATCTCTGAGGGTCAGAGGCAAGATGGCAGAGAAAAGACAACTCCCCAGAGCTCTTCTCAAAACCTCTCTAAACACCTTTAAATAATGCTATAAAACAAGGCCTGGAGCAGCAGAACCTATGAAAAGATGGGATGAAATAATTTTTCAGCTAAAGACAACTTAGAAGTTCAGCAAGAAAGGTCTGTTGCACCTGGGTGAGAATGGAGCACAGTCAAGCAGATGCTTCTGGAGCTCTCAGCCCACAGATAATTGGGGTCTCAGACCTGGGTGGCAGTCCCAGGGGGAAGATGAACATGAACACACCACAGCTTGTGCCCCAATGCACGAGAGCAGGGACCCTCCTCACAGTTCCAAGGCAGAAAAGAATGCTTGTGGTTGCTCACAGACCAGAGCACAGGCCAGGAGAGTAGTAAACACAACTTTCCTTAGATCATACCCCCTTGGAAGAGGGGGATATGCTACTGTGAATAGCTTTAAGGTTCTGATAACATAGTATAGTGAACTTTATATTTATTTAGCAATAAACTAAAGCAAAACATTCACAGAAACCACAGTTCAACATTCACAATGATATAACATAACAACTTACTACTAAAGTGGCCATGGTAGTTTTAAACAAAAGATATCATTCAGTAAGTCACAATCTGAATCAATCAATATAAAGTATCCATCTAAAGTCTTTCATCTTGATTGAAGACTAGCTTCCAATCATCCTTAACTCAATCATCCTTAAGGGGTACAAAGTACAAAGTTCTCCCACCCCTTGGTCACAGTAAATCATGAACTTGTCAGTCAGCACTAAGTACCAAAGGAAAGGTCCTTTCATCTTGACTCAAGGCTGACTCCCAAACTCCATGGTTCCTCTTCCATGTTCCCAGCTCTTGCTTGAATTTACCCAACCATCATCTGGATTCACAAGTAGTCAACTCCCAGCTCCTGGTTCACCTCCTGGTCCAGCTACACACATCAAGCTTAGCAGGGACACAACAACATTCATTCACATCTGGCACCATCATCAGTTCACTTTCTGCCTATGAAATCAACACAGTCCCATAAACAGGGTCTCTGTCTGAGAAATCAACACAAATCATCAGTAAAGTCCCAGGACTTCTGAAAACATCAGTAAAACTCTCCTTCAGGAGCAGAACCAGGAGAAATCTGTACACGATTACAGACACAACGTATGTGTGATGACCATCTTTGATAGACTGGACTCTTCTCAGCAATGCAGGGTTATAAGACAACTCCAAAAGACTCATGATGGAGAGAGATGTCTACATTCAGAGAAAGAAGTAGAAAGAACAGAGTTTGAATGGCAATTTAAGCAAACTACCTGCTCTCTTTCTTTTTCTTGTTTGGTTTTGTTTCCTCTTCCCCATTGTTCATTGCATCTGTTACAATCCTTCTATATACCTGACTAAAGTCTAATGTGGAAGTATTTGCAGATCCTATACTTGATTGCATGCCACCATGGGGGGAGAAGGAGGGAGAGAAAATTTGAAACTCAAGGGATTGTGGAACTGAATCTTGTAAACTAAAAATAAGCAAAAAATTTAAAAAGACCAAAAAAATCCCTCCTCTAGGACTTGTGTAAACAGACAGCAAGAAAGTTCTCTTTCAGGGCTTCTGAACCAGCAGTAAGGTCCCAGAACTTCTGTAACAGCAGCAACATCCTCTATCAGCAGACAGGTCTGACAAAGTAACATCAACACAGACAGACAACACAGCCATCCTTTTTCCCAGTTCTGCTTGGTCCCAACTTGTGCTTGTATAGGGCAAGTTCCTCCCACTCTGGGTTTCACAGGTTCTGTTTCTAACAAAGACTTGATATAATCACAGGCCAGGCTCAAAGACACTTGAAGAACTGAAACAAAGAGCTAAGTATTGAAACAAGGAGCTAAGTACTACACCCTGGAAGCAGAGCTCTACTTTAACACAGAATTAAAAATCAAGAAATGGGCTGGCAAATGAGTGAACAACAAAAAAAAAATTCTGACCATAGAAAGCTATTATGGTGACAAGGAAGGTCAAAACAAATTCAGAAGAAGATAATAAAGTCAAAGCTCCTGCATCCAAAGGCTCCAAGAAAGATATGAATTGGTCTCAGGCCATAGAAGAGCTCCAAAAGGATTTTGAAAATCAAGTAAGAGAAGTAGAGGAAAAATTGGTAAGAGAAATAAGAGTGATACAAGTAAATCATGAAAAAAGTCAACAGCTTGGTAAATATACCAAAATATACCGAGGAAAATAACACCTTAAAAACAGACTAGGCCAAATGGTTAAAATAGGTACAAAAAAATAGGTACAATGGTAAGGAGAAAAAATGCCTTAAAAATAGAATTGACAAAATGGAAAAGGAAGAACAAAAGTTCACTGAAGAAAATAATTCCTTAAAAGTCAGAATTGAGCAAATGGAAGCTAATAACTCTATGAGAACTCAAGAAACAATAAAATAAAGCCAAACGAATGAAAAAAAAAATGAAGACAGTGTGAAATATCTCATTGGAAAAGCAACTGACCTGGAAAATAGATCCAGGAGAGATCATTTAAAAATTTTGGACTACCTAATATTCATGATCAAAAAGAAAGCCTAGACATCTTTCAAGAAATTATCAAGGAAAACTGCCCTGATATTCTAGAAACAGAGGGAAAAATAGAAATTGAAAGAATCCATGGATCACCTCCTGAAAGAGATCCCCAAACAAAAATTCCCTTAGAATATTATAGCCAAGATAAGACAAGATTTAGCAGCTTCTACATTAAAGGACTGAAAGACTGGAAATGACATTCCAGAGGGCAAAGGAGCCAGGATTACAGCCAAGAATCACCTACCCAGCAAAACAGTAGAATCCTTCAGAGGAAAATTCGATATTGAATGAGATAGAGGACTTTCAAGCATTCTTCATGAAAAAGACCAGAACTAAAGAGAAAATCTGACTTTCAAATACAAGAATCAAGAGGAGCATAAAAAGACAAACAGGAAAGGGAATTCATAAGGGACTTAATGAAGTTAAACTGTTTATATTTCTACAAGGGAACATAATATTTGTAACTCAAAAGAACTTCCTCGTTGTTAGGGCAGTTGTAAGAAGTCTATATAGACAGAGGGCATAGGTGTGAGTTAAATATGAAGGGATGATATAAAAAAATAAAATTAAGGGATGAGAGATGAACGTACTGGGAGAAAAGGAAAGGGAAAGGTAGAATGGAGTAAATTATCTCACATAAAAGAGGCAGGAAAAAGCTTTTACAGAGGAGGGAAAGAGGGGGGAAGATGAGGGAGAGTGAGTGAACCTTTCTTTCTTCAGAATTGACTCAAAGAGGGAATAACATACACACTCAGTTGGGTATAGAAATTATCTTACCCTATAAGAAAGTAGGAGGGAACAGGGATAAGAGAAGGAAGCTGAGATGGGGGGCAAGGGAGAGAGGATGATAGACAAGAGAGAATCAGGGGAGGAGGTAGTCAGAAGAAAAACACTTTTGAAGAGTGACAGGGTGAAAGGAGAGAGAGGGAATAGAAAAATAGAATAAACAGAGGTTGGGGAATAGAATGGAGGGAAATATAGTTAGAAACAGTAACTGTGAAAAAGGTTTTGAAACAAGTTTTTCTGATAAAAGGCTCATTTCTCTAATAGAGTCATTCCGAAATTGATAAATGATCAAAAAATATGAAACGTTTTTCAGATGAAGTAATCAATGCTACCGATAGCCATATGAAAAAATGTTCTAACTCACTATTGATTAGAGAAATGCAACAATTCTGAGGTACTATCTTATACCTATAAGATTGGCTAATAGAAAAGAAAAGGAAAATGACAAATATTGGAGGGGATGTGGGGGGAAATGAGACATTAATGCATTGTTATTGGAGTTGTGACCTGATTCACCTTATTCTGAAGAGCAATTTGAAACTGTGCCTAGAGGGCTATAAATTATATATACCCTTTGCTTTAGCAATACCACTACTAGGTCTGTATTACAAAAGAGATTTTTTAAAAAGGAAAAGGATGTGTATGTAAAAAAGTATATTTATAGCAGCTCTTTTCTGGTGGCAAAGAATTGGAAATTGAGGGGATGTGCATCAATTGGGGAATGGCTGAACAAATTGTGCTTTGTGATTATGATGGAGTACTATTGTGCTGTAAGAAATGATGAACAGGATGCTCTCAGAAAAATCTGGAATGACTTACATGAGCTGGTGCAAAGTGAAATGTACTGTGTCCAAAGTAGCAGCGATATTGTAAGATGAACAACTGTGAATGACTTAGCTACTCTCAACAAATACAGTGATCCAAGACAGCTCTGAATGACTTTAGGATGAAAACTGCTGTCCATCCCCAGAAAAAGAACTGATGGTATCTGAATACAGATTGAAGCATACTTTTTTATTTTCTTTATTTTTCTTGAGGTTTTTTTTAGCCTATGTTTTCTTTGACAACATGACTAACATGGAAGTGTTTTGCATGACTACACGTGTATAACCTATAATGAATTACTTGCCTTCTCAATAGGGGGAATGGGGGAGGGGAGATAATTTGGAACTCAGTTTTAAAAACAAATATTAAAAATTACTTTATATGTAATTGGGGAAAAATAAAATACTAAATAATTTTTTTTAATTCTTTATTTGGTGGTTACAACAATTCTGGGGGGTGGATACTATTATCATCCCATTTTTACAAATGAGAAAAATGAGGCAAAAAGAAATTAAATGACTTGCCCAGGGTCACCTATCTAGTAAATGTCTGAGGCAGGATTTGAATTCAGATCTTGACTTCAAGTACACCACTCTATTCATTCTGCCACCTGGCTGCTTCTCTGAGTATAAAAACCAAAACAAACCCATTTCTTTCCCATATTCTTGAGTCTAAACATATTTCTGAAAAACAGTGGTTATGATACATTTTTGATACATTGAAGGATGCTTTGATACACTGAGGGATGTGTTTTTTTTTTTCTCTCTCTCTGGATATTCCATCTAATAATATAGATCCTAACATCTCAGTGCATTCTCACCCTGCATGATTTTCATCCATGTGTAGCAGCAAGCACCCTGGCATACCAAGGATGACTGCTAGCATAGGTTCTTTGATCTGCTTTTCTAAAGGAAAGCAACTCAAAAAGGGTTAACGCTCTTACTTTAATTAAACATATATCAGTTACCTAGTTCAGGGGGAAAAGTTAGCACCCTGAACTTCAGAGAATACAAAAAGAAGTTACAAGCAGACAAAAATACAGACAGAGAAATAGACTAACAGAGAGGGCTTCCAGCTGTCTGACCATTACATCCATACCTACTTAATTACTAGAGAGAGAGAAGCACTCACATTGGGGTTTTCAAAGCCAGGGGGCTCAACGGCTGCCCAGAATCTCATCTGGTCAAATCACACAACTTTTCTCATGAGTGAGCCCCAAAGCAAAACCTCACATCAGGGTAGATATAGCCTTCTCCAGGGTCAGAGAACATCACAACCCTTGTGACCCACTGCCCAATCACAAAGTAACAAGGTGTGGGCATTCCTGAAAAACAAGCCTCTCACCACAGGCTCCATGTGACCACATTCAGCCTATTAGAGGGCAGAGTATATTTTCAAATAGGGGAGGTCCTCAAATTCACTTAAGCAAGGAGCAAGGAAAATCTTCAAATTCCCATTACCATTATACCATGTTCTTCAATTGATCCTTAATTGAAGATGCACCCATTGCATTGGGTGCCTTCTTCTGGTTCTTTCATTATCTTTTGAGTACCAAAGTGCCACTTAGTTTGTTTTGTCTCATTCTAAATGCATAACTCACTTCCTTTTGCAATTGTATACACAGTGTACTCAGTAGGACAATGAAAAATTATATTCTATTTATATTTGTCATTTTTTCTTGTATAATTTTTATGTATGTTAAGGTGACTGCTTTTTTTCCCTTAGGAAAAAAATACCTCAAGGCTAGAACAGTAGACATAGTAGAATCTTATATTCTCTACATCTTTTAGTCAATTATTTAACTATAAATATGTGAACTGCTGTAGAAAATTGTTTGTGAATGTCTACCATTCTCTTCTTGTTTTTTTATCTAGCATATCTTAAATGTGTGCATAGATCATTTCTTATTAAGATCTTACAGCAAAAAAAAATGCAGGTTACCAATTGTCATTATCTTCTTAGTTGCCTTTGGGCAGACAGGGGACTGGAGAGAGGGAGTTGAAGCGCTACCTGTTATTTTTTTTTCCATTCTTTTCCATTTCTTTCCTTATTTGAAATATTTTGAAACTCAATCCCTGGGTATCTTTAAAATGTCAGTATCTTCAGCTCAAATTTCATAAATATGTATTTATTAGAATTCACCTATTATTCCTAATTTCATCTTAAATCCTTTTGCAACTTCCTAATATTGAGATTAATGGTAAAAAAAATATATATATATATATATATATATATATATATATATAGCCATTTGAGCATGTGCTACATGCCCTGTTGGGTTACAACTACATGGAGGCTTGTTGAGCTTGCTTCCAAGCATGTCTAATAGTGGAGTTCTTTCTCCACCCCCATTTTGGATCATGCACAGTTTCCTCTGTCTGTATCCTGTGAATTTGCTGTGTAGTGAAATTGGCTACTGAGCCAGAGCTGAGTGTACATTTAAAAAGTGTAAGCAGACAACCTCTTTCTTTCTTCCCAGATGGCTTTCAAAGAAGAACAGTACTGTCTCCAGCCAGAGGGAAAGGCAATTGCTTTGGCCACCTTGTTTCCCCACCTGGCTGCTGTATATCCCCTCAATTCCTGACACCTCCCTTGTAAAGTTAAGTTTCCTTAGATGGAAATACCTAAGTAACCTGTGACTCTGGGAAACCCATAAGGGGAGTGCCAAGAGGACCAGCAAGGCTATGAGATCTATTAAAGCCATCTGTGGTCTCACTGGATAGATCACTGATAATAAGGAGCTGGTGGTAGCAGTAGCTAAGTCTGGTGAGAAAACAATGTAATAGCTCAGAAGAATAACTTGCTTGTCCAGTCTAGCAAGGAGCCAGCAAGGCAGACTCTTTATTTGTCCATGACATACATATAGAAGTAAACTTGGGTTCTCTTTAAAGTAAGAAAAATACTCCTAGAGCCAGGAAATATCCCTTACCCCAGATAAGGGGTAAAGAAGAGAAAGTGTGTGTGTGTGTGTGTGTGTGTGTGTGTGTGTGTGTGTGTGTGTTTAGCAACCAGTATAAATTTGAATCTACTCTCCCAAAGAACTACATGGGTATGTAGAAAGGAGACTGTGCCTCCCAGTTTCTGGAGATGTTGTACTTTGACCCTTGCTATATGTTCTCAGTAAATATTACTTTGCAAAAGCTAATTGATATTACTAAATCAATTGATTTGAGGGGAATTTTAATTGATTTAATGATATCAGAAAGCACACCAGGGGGGGCTCGTGAATTATAGTATTGGAAAACCCCAACCCCTTGAAATTAACCCTAGAATCTTGAGGGGAGTAGAAATCAGCTAACCTTTGTGGACCCAACTTGCCATGGAGTGTGGAGATTGGGAAAGTGAGCCCAGAATTATATTAACATCAAAGATCATGTATACTGAGATGGTATTTGAAATATGGTAGCTGACTGATAGATGCTCATGAAAATAGATCACTATTTAAATATTAGTAAACATTTCATTTTATGACTTTTCATTGTCTTACTTTGGGTTTCATCTACAAAAAAACAAAAACCATCACAATGACCTGGTTAATCTACATCTCAAGCCAAGCTCTTAGCAGAATCATCTTAACCCATTTGCTTTTCAATGTTTCACAGTTTGATATTGCTCATAATCTTTTATTATCTTTCTTTATCATATTTTGCAGATAAGCTTGTTCTCCAAACTGGCATTTCCGTTTACTGCCATATCTTTATTTGGCAAGATTAATCATTTGCCTACTAATCTGGTTTCTAGAACTCTTGTAGTCATTATGGTGACTGTTTTCATTAGTTAAACTTCTCTAAGAAATTCTGATAGTAACTTTACTGCGGCCCATTTTCCTTTTTTCTTTTATTTTATACATTGTTTAAACTGTTTGGTTTGGAGCTAATATAATTACATTCAGTCTCTTTTTTTTTCTCTTTTCCCTCTTTTATTTTGATTTGGTGTTAACTTTGACGTTTGCTCTTACTACTTCATTCGGCTACAGACAGAGTTGATTCTGAAATGAAGGTTAGTAGTCATTTTCTGTCCATGAAAATATAGAGAAAGAATGAGAACTTGTGATTTCATTGGTATAGTGAACATGGGAGTGAGGGAACTCCCTCTACCTGTACAGTTCACACCTTTTCTGCAACTGATATCTATAGAGAGCTGCCTACAGCATCGTCAAAGATGATACAACTAGTGTATGTCAGACACAGGACATGAGGTGGTTCTGGCTTCCAGGCCACACCATGCTGCCTCTTGTGTAAAGATAATTTTTTAAAATCTTGTTGTTCAGCGATTGTCATGCATGGTGCCTTCCAACTCCCTTCTTAAAAGAAAATATTCATGAAGTTCAATCTTGAGGCTTTGTAATAATCTAGCAGGCTTTGGCCTCTTTTCATTTTTCAATCCCTATTTATATTCACTAGTGTCCAGTTTCACATTAAAAAGTCACTAAATATCAAAGTAGATGTTGATTTAATTTGGAGGATTTTGTCAAATCTTTCATAGAGTTGCTAATTTTCATCTTTTGCAACAGATTATGTTATATAACTGTACCAAACATGGTATGGTGACCTGCTTGCTTATACTCAAACCAAAGCCACAAAAATCTGAATGCTGATGATGTGAGATGACTAAGTGTTTTATAAAATTATATTTCTTGTTCCCATTGGGCACTTGATGAAATCAACTCTCCTGACTCCTTTCTTTGGCTTTCTGAAGAGAACCTGCAAGTAGTGTTAATTAGTGACAAATTATTACAACACTGATCTTGAAACTTTTTTGATTATGCATCACTTTTAGTAAAAAATGTATGTGCATGCATTCCTAATGCTTCTGTTTTTACTTATTTATAAATTTTAACCTCTACTACTGTGCTAATAATTATGTGCATTATAAAACTTACACAAAATATAAATTTTTAAAGGATAAGACAAAAATGAAATTCTGTTTGATTCTAGAGTTGATAAGGAGCCACTGGTACTTACTAAGTAGAAGAGTGATATACTGAGATGTGAACTTTAGGAAAATCATGTTAGCAGCTATGTGGAAGATGGACTAGAGGGAGAAGAAACTGGAAGCAGGGGGACAAGATGGGAGGCTCTTGTAACAGTCCAGATGAGAGGTGATAAGGTCTTGAACTAGGGTGGTGATGGTCAATTGAGAGGAAGGGAGTTGTTGAGTTAGAAATGATATGATTTGACAACTGACTGGTTATGTGGGGTGAGGAAATGTCTGAAGTCAAGGAAAAGATTCAGATAAAGAACCTGGGTGCCTAGAAGAATCTTGGTTCACTCAAAATAAAAAGGGAAATTATGAGAATGGATGGGTTGGAGTTGTGTGTAATGAGTTCTATTTTGGACATATTGAGTTTAACATATCTATGAGAATGTCCAATAAGCAGTTCATGATATGAGAATGGAGTTCTCAGGAATATATGTGTGTTGTATGGACATATATACACATATACACACATGCATACAGACATATACTATGTATACACATTTATGTACATAGATATATAGATATGAGTCATCTGTTTATGAGTCATCATTTAATAATAAATGATCATTAAAACTGTGTCAGCCAATGAAGTAACTAAGTGACACAGTATACAGAGAGGAAGACTGAGATCACATAAGTAGAAGGAAAATAAATGAGATCAGTGTCACATCAGCTGACAGAGGAGAGAGTTAAGTGTCTACATACCCAGATCAAGGTAAGATATATCCTTCCCTTCATGATTCCCTCTGAAGGCCATTGAAGGCTAAAGGAGAAGGGGAATTGAAGAATGTTGAAGGGAGTGGTGTAGTGGCAAGCCCATGATTAGCAAGGGCAAGAAGGTTGAAACTCATCCTCCCACCCTCTGATTGGTCAGTCTCTGATCCTTTGGGGTCAATTCACTGCTCATTGATGGTTATCCACAAATTCCCAGGGTATCTTAGTCCACACTTTTCTCTATTATGATAGAAAATGTATGATAATGATGAATCATGAAACAGATGACTGCATTTTTCATATAATCATGAATATTGCCCATTAGAATTGCTGCTAACGTGAGATTTTAAAAATGTCTTGGTCAAGGTCTCATATCTGACACAATTATAATTTAATTATTTAGTTTGTTAATTATCAACTAGAATTTAATAAGTGCCCTTGGGGTCCATGACACCATATGGTAGGCGCTTCACAAAATACAGTGTGAAAATAGTCACTATGCTTGTGGTATTTGTAATTGAAAAGGGGCAAGATGTGTAATTTATATAAGATGTAACTGTAATCAGCATAATTTTATATATATATATATATATATTTATATCCAACTGTTGTCTTCTTTGAAATAGAAACCTAGAAGGCTTTACAGTTACTCTGATTGTCATTGTTAAAATGTTTCTCTAATACTTCTTTTGGAATTATTTTCAGAGTCATTTTATGACCCACAAGGTAAATCAGTCTTATTGTGTTGTCACATGACATTTTTTTCTTTATTTACAAAACCAAGCATCATCCAATTTGACCATATATTATATTTTCCACTCTTGGTTTTATATAGCTATTGGTTAACTCCAGAAATCAAATGCATTATTAAAGGGAGAAGAGTGGTTCAAAAAAGATACTGAAAAGGTAGTGCTTTTATCAGGACACAATTGCTATATAAATGACTGAACAGCTGTGTTTGATTAAAAGTTGTGGCCAGGATACTTCCTCGTACCTCTGAGCCATAAATCAACCAATAAATCAATCAGCAAGAATGTATTAAATACCATGAATGTGCCAGGAACTATGCTAGACACTGTAGCTACAAAGATCAAAAATGAAGGAGTTCCAAATCTCAGGGAACTCACAGAACTTTCTAATTTTCTCTTCAACTCATTCATCTCATAGTTAACTATTTCCAAATGATCTTTAAGGTTTTTCAGTACTACATGAGTGGAAAAAAAAATCCCCACAAAACTCTGTAATCTTTTTCACTCCTTAGAAACAAACTTAAACCTCTTGTGGTGTCACAATTTTCAACACTAGATCTATGGGCATTGGCTTCCTTCCAAATCAAATGGGAGCTTTCTTTTTAAGTCCAAGCGATATACTTATGATAAATTAGTTCACAATTAAAATGCACATTAGTACTTTCTTTCTCAATAGTGGTTTTCCTGTATCAACTAGTTGAGACTTTGTTGATGATGAAGTCACTTTTACTGTATTGTAAGTTCAGGTCAACCCCTGTCCCTATCCCAATTATCATTTCTCAATTAGCTTTTTGAAATATAACTTTTCAAGTATCAAAGCTGCATTTTTCTTTTTTTTAAGCTACATTTTTCTTGTTATTACATACTATATCTAAATTTATTTAAGTCACCATTCTAACAAAAGATAACTTCTGTCCTTTCCTTTTTCATAATGGGCTAGTGGCAATGTTCCATCAAAAACGTCTACATGTTTGATGTCTTACTTCTTGGTTACACCAACTGGAATGATCTGGTCTATTATCCTTTCTATTGTTAGGGTATTTGTAAGTTCCTGCTCTTCTGTCTCCATAATCTGAAGTCATTTTTTTCTTAACATTTATAGCCTCTACTTTGGTTGATATTCTAGAACTTTCATTACCTACATCTTCAACATATTCAAACTGATTATTTCCAATAGCTCATCAAAATTAGGCATTATTTTTCCCATTCAAGTCTAATGAAATATACCTCCATTCTTGGAGATATACCATACTTTGACACACTTCTCCAATCTTAATGGCATCTGTCGTTTTTTTTTTTTCCCTCCAGTTTTACAGTTTCAATATCTCTGAAATCTTTGAAGCTAACAATCACTCTAGCTACAAATTCAAATGGTCTTTAATTTTCTTTGCTGGGTAGTACATTAAATGAAATTGGCATACACTTATTGAGGTGATCCACTAATACCGAATTGCCTTTCTAATCTCTATAAACATTTTTTGTCAAGTAACTTCAGGTATTACATTTTTTAATACCTTACACAAATTCTATATCTAGGACTTTTTGTGTCTAATAGTTTGTTTCTCTTTACCATTTTAGGCACCCAGCAGGTTAGAAAACTTCAGTTACATTCCTAACCAAAATATCCCATGTTCCCTTTTTCCCTGAAGAAAAAAAAAAGAATCCTAGCTTAGGTCTATGGTTCCACTGTAATATAGTGGTGTACTTTAGACTGTAGAGAAGTCTATTGACATGTATAATTATTTCTAATGTTTCAAATGTCATTTTATTCCAAATTTAATTTTAATACTTTACCTCCAGATATCCCTTCCTTAATTAATATAATTATAGGTCTATTAAGTATTCTCTTCTCTGTGAGAGGTTTTATAAAAAAATTTCAATCATTTCCTGAAAACTTTGTCCTACTAGAAATCTTAGAATGGTCTATATCCTCTGATAATTTACAGAAAAAAATGCATTTTAATTTTTTTTCTCATTTCCCTAAATTTTCAATGATATCTTGTATTATTGTGGACTTTAGCAAAACAAGTGAATTTTAATAGTGGGCTATTTTGAACATGTTGAATTTGAGATGCATCTAAGCCATTCAGTTTGGAAAGTCCAGGAGGCAGTTGGTGAGGTGGGCCTGGAGCTAAGGAGAGAGACCAAAGCTGGATATAGATCATTAGAATGTGAACTCCTTGAGGGCAGGGACTGTCTCACTTTTCTACTTATATCTTCAGTGTCTTGCACAGTTCTTTGCACATAGTAAGTGCTTAATAATTTTTTTATTCATTTGTTCATTCATTCATTTAATTAAAGATATTTTTAAAAATGCATAGTTCTATTCCTTCAAAGTCTAAGTCCTCTTCCATTTCTCCATATGATTCCAGGTCTTTAAGACTTATTGGGCATGTAAATAAGGTGGATTTTAGTGTAAGTAAGGTGGATTTTAGTGTGTATAAAATGGATTTTTGTTATTTCTTAGGAGTTTAGTTTCCCAGGATCCATACCCATAACAATCTCTTGTTCCCAGGTATTAGATATGGGTTTTCACAATTATGGTTCAAAACATCTCCACCACACTCAGGCAGCATTATATAATGAGAAATAATATAAACATCCACTGCAACTGCGCAGTGAGATATAGGGATGAGATGACGTAAGCTTTTGAGGTTGTTGCTGGCAATGTGCCTTTTTTGTCTGTTGCCCCTATAAAACAGGTGGTCATTGGACAGTGAATGGGGAATCTTAGGGTTGAATGCATGAATGCTGCGTGTGCCTTGATTAGCCCCCATTGAGGCTTGAGGGGATTTAGGGGATGCACAAGTTGTGCCTGTCTCGACTGACCCCATCAAGACATAGGGGTAGTTGCCCCCACCCTTCTCACCAGCTCCTGCAAGAAGGGTGATTAGAGAATGCTGTAGGAGTTTGTACTCCCATTATCAGCAATCCTCTTCTGAGAGAACTAGACTAGAATAAAGTAAGATTATTAATAAAGTAAAATTATTAATTATTATTATTAGTGTCTTTCCTGTCTGACCAGATCAAGAGTGAACCTGTGCTAGCAGCCCTCCTATGTGCTGTAATTATTTGTCTTGGAAGGCACCACTTGGATACTATTTATGCCTATATACTACAATCATAAGGAGGCCTTTTTGTATCCAGATAATCTTGTTCGTGAAAATTTACATATAATTTTCTTAAATATCTTTTGTGTCTTAAATACAGTTTTATTTGTTTCATTTAGTAAAGAAATTGGTAGATTTTTTAAAGTTTATTTCTAAATTTAAAAGAATATTTTACCAATGTTTTAAATTTAAAATGACTGGGTCTATATTGCACCAAAATAATCAGGTAGAAAAAAATGAAAAAAGTTCAACTACTCAAAAGTTAATCTATGATGCCAAGAAACCATTTCTGATGAACTCAACTGGTTGTTTTTACAATGTATACAGGCAAATTCAGAAAGTAGAGTGGGGCTGCCTCTGGAGCTGACATGTCCTCATTCACTGAAGGATTTTAAAGTAGAGATCGTATGACCATATTATAAAGAGCATTCCTATTCAGATTCACATTGGACTAGATGATAACTAAGGTTGTTTTTCTTACTCTCAGATTCTATGATTCTTTGAAAAAATCTGGATGCTTTCGTTATGGAAATTCTTATTTTTTAGTTTCCTTCATTACTCAGGACTCAGGTGCATCCCTCCTGCAAATTTTGTTTACCTGTTCACCTGCAGTGAATAGAGCACTAACCCTGGAGTCAGAAGGATCTGAGTTCAAATCCTGCCTCAGACACTTAACACTTACTAGCCAAGTGACCTTGGGCAAATTACTTAACTCCAATTGCCCTGACTTAGACCTTCCAAAAAGCAAAAAAAAAAAAAAATTGTTTACTTAAAACTCTGTCTTAATATTAACCTCACCTGACTGAAACCTGTCCCATAGAATGTGAAAATTTACTTAGAATTGTAAATGTTCCTTAGAAAAGAAACAAGAGGAAGATTCTCAACTCCTTGATAATATGTAAATCCTCCTCATCAATCAGTCTATTTATGAATCTTCTAAGCACAGTTTAAACTGTAATTTGACTTAGTTTACCTATACAGTGTGTTTAATGAGGTTTGTTTCCTCAGGGTATGTATGAGATTATGACTCTGTTTAACTAAGTTTGTTTAGTTTTTATGACATTGAAGGAAGCATGGAATTATGGATCTATCTTCTCTTAAACTTCTATGACCTAAGAGGAATGTATAAGATTGCAATATGTAAGGGAATTATTTCTCTGTTACTCTGATGTAATTTGTCAGAATCCTCATGATTGTTCAGGTTACTCCGAGACCTGAACATAATAATGGTCTTGAACATAACAAAACCTATGTTTTTACCTCTATAATTTCTATGTTGTAGTAAATTAAAATTTGGCAGAAGTTACCAACCATATGAATTCAGAGAGGAGAGATTTCTCCCATAACACTTCAAAACAACTATGCATGAGAGCGCAAATGGTAAATGTTTATTGTTGTGGGTTTTTTTTAACTCAAACTTTCAGTCATCTTCATTTTAGCACTTTATTTGGATTCGCAAAAATCTGTGGAAACAGAACAAAATAAACAAAAAAAACCCTTCTCTCCAGAAAAGTAAAATTATCCTGTTATGTTGAGCCAGTAATGCACATTGTTATAAAAGGTCACCTTTTGACTGATATTTTCTTCATTGTTTAATGAAGTTATTTAATGTTGTCATAGAACATCTGTTATACTGCTTTAACTATGCAAAACTATGCAAAAACATGAACATCTTAACTTTAATTTTAAATTGTATGCTTTCCCCTAAAATTTACACAGTCATAACTGAACATATTTTTAGTGCAAAAATATATGAATTGGAGGCATAGTCTCAGATTTTAGAGTTAGTAGGTACCTTAGAGTTCATCTCTCTGTCATGTGAGGACATTAAAGCTCAGAGTGGTAAATTGACTTAACCAAGTTCCCAAGATTTTTTGACTCCCCAGTCAGTGTTCTTTCTTCCCTTTTAAAAAGCATTCTTAACAGGTAAAGGTTAGAATAACAACTATATGAATTAATTGATTCAGTGATTTCTACATTCATTTTAGTTGAAGCATTTCTTTCTCCTCATTTCTATGTAATGGGATTTATGGTCATTTTTTTAAGAGAACAGAACTGACACGTTTATTTAGACACCAGAAAACCAACTCCTAAAACCAGTAAGCCAATTCCATCATAGTACCAAAGATATTCAGAAGCCATAATAACACTGAGAGCCATGTCATCCTTCAGCCTTCCCACAAACCAATACAAGATCAATATTTACTCACAAAACTCTCTATCTCCTTCCCTGAGCTCCTCTGCCCCCCACCATCTGGCTAACTCTCCTTATGGTAATTCTTTAGTCATCCTTTCTTTCCTGAATTTTTTCTATATGCCTCACCAGCTCTTTAAACACAACAAGCAGTATGGAAGTTAGTATCTCATAGCACTTGATCCACTGTGCTAAAGGAAAAAGGAGATACCACATTATCACATAAGCTAGCCTTAAAAATAAATTTCACCTGTGAAATTTTGCTAAATTCAGCTCTATAGAAATTTGAATATAGAATAAGATTCATTTATCATAAGTAAACCATTAGGTACTATATTTTATGTTATGACAATTAGTTATAAAAACACTAGAAAGTCTTCCCTAGTCAGTGGTTTACTTAGGCTAAGAGAAAATGCTGGTGTCATATCCTGCACACAACAGGGAGTGTTACAGTTGGTTATTTTCCCCTTCAGCCTAGTGCTGGCTTAAAAGAAACAAACGAACAAACCAAGCATTGCCTACATTGTTCTGCATAATTCTGTCATGAAGAGGATATTACTGTACTTAGACTACATCTACATAATTTGATCTAAAGTTGTTTTAGTTGAATTCACCAAGCAACTCTTCCTTATGGCTGTGTGTTACCAAGTAACTGATTTGACTTGCTTCTTTGCTTCCCTTCCATATTTGATTTGGGTGTTTCTGGCTTCTAAGAGTCATTAAATAAATCTATCTCCTTACCTTCAAGTAACATATCCACCTGGTAATCTCAGAAGCTTTACCCATTTCCATGTATTGCCTCACTCTTGTGAACATGGGCTTCTCCTTCCTACAAATCATGGAATGGGCCTGGTCCCATGGTCAGAGTTCTGGAAAGAACTAGGTTGATCCTTAATAAGCATGTTGGTTGACAAATTTTTAGCGTAACACTGCTATTAGCATGACATAGTAGAAAATGCACTGGGTGTCAGGGACAGTTCTGACTGTCACTTGTCATGTAACCTTAGGCAAATCTCTTTCCCTATATGTTCTTCAGTTTCCTTCTCTGTAAAATGCTGAGGTCAGACTGGGTGAACTCTTTGCTCCCCTCCAACTCTGGCTTTCTGCTGCTATTCAGAATGTTTTTCACTTGTGCCTGACTCTTCATGACCCCATTTGGAGTTTTCTTGTCAAAGAAACTTGAGTGGTTTGCCATTTCCTTCTCCTGCTCAATTTACAGATGAGGACACTGAAGCAAAGATTAAATGACTTGGCCAGGATCACACAGCTAGTGAGTGTCTGAGGCCAAATTCACATTCAGGTCTAGCTGGCTCCAGAGTCAGGACTCTCTCCACTGCACCACCTAGCTGCTATGATGACTAATTAGAAATGTTTCCTGTCTTTGACACCCAGACCAGTACTAGTCAGTAGCGCAGTCAGTTCCAGGAGTAGTTTTTGAACACAGACAAAAAGACATAGATGAGCCAGAATCTGATTGCTAAGTGAAAGCGCTTATTGTCACTTCCATAGGGTCTAAGTGTTCCAGACCAACGGCAGAGTCTTTGGTTTGAATGTAGTTAGTGGATTGTCAGAGGCAGGAGGAGCTTATGATTTCTTTTTCATATTATTTCTTGCCTCACATGTCACAAAATTATAATATTTAGAGACAGAAGGGACCTTATGTTCATCTTATCCATTTCCTTTCTTTGAAACATAAGGAAACTTTGAGTCCCAGAGAATTTTGATAACTTTTCCCAAGTCATAGGATTATATGATTATAGATCAAAAACTGGGAAGGACCTCATGTCCAACTAGCCCAAATTTCTCATTTTATGGATGAGGAAGATTCAAACTCAGGTCCTCTACAGAGTGTCAATAAATAACTCAGGTCTTCTATCTCTAAGTCCAATGAATATACTATAAAATATATTAGAAATTGAAAGTGATTTTAGCCAAACTGTTAAGAAAAATTCATAGTACTGATCTATATGCTCAAAACATTTCTGAAGTCCAAGGACAAAGCTCTTTTTGTTATTTTTTAATAGATACCCATTTTAGGGTGGCTATGTGGCACAGTGAATAGATCACTAGCCCTGGAGTCAGGAGGACCTGAGTTCAAATCCAGCCTCAGACACTTAGCATTTACTAGCCTTGTGACCTCAAGCAAGTCACAACCCAATTGCCCTGCCCTCCCCCCTCCAAAAAGCAAAACAAAAACAAAAACCAACAACAAAAAAAGCAAAACCCATTTAAAACAACCTCAAAAATCAATCAGGGAGCAAACAATAGCTTGTATGAGTTGCTGATCTGTGTCTGTGGCCAAAATGAATCTTATATTAGCTCTAATCTCCTTTTTCGACAACTTAGAAGCAATAAATAAGAATCACTTTCCTTTCAGCATTCATAAACTCAGAGTTAGAAGAGACATTCAGGACCATCTAGTCCAAGGGTGGGGAACCTGCAGCCTCGAGGCCACATGTGGCCTTCTAGGTCCTCAAGTGCAGCCCTTTGACTGAATCCAAATCTCACAGAACAAATCCCCTTAATAAAAGGATTTGTCCTGTAAAACTTGGACTCAGTCAAAAGGCCTCACTCAAGGACCTAGAAGGCCCATGGCCTTGAGGCCAGTCACAGTTTCCCCATCTCTGTTCTAATCCAATCTTTCATTTTGTAGATGAGGAAACCAAGTCTAAGAAAAACAATGTAACCTGCCCAAGGTTATGTAGGTGGTAAATGGCAGACACTAGATTTAAACTTAAGTCCTTGGACTTTGAATACAACATACTCTTCACTATGCCATGGATTTCTAGGATCAAGGGGTAATTTCAGACCATAACAAGTGCTACTTTTCCATCATTCCCTATCTCCTTTTTTTTTTCTCCTTCCTCAACTCTTTTGACAGATGAAGAACTGTGAGAAGCAGTCCAGAAGAAGTTCTAGTTAAAACAATCAGGACAATTTCCTTTGCCTTTTTTTTTCTTTTTAACAAGATGCTCACAAGTTGACTGACACTCTTTGAAGAACCACAGTGTTTATTTAAATAATTGTTTAGAAACCAGACACTTAGAACTTTTGTGATTAATTTACAAGATATTTAGACAATAGAAAAAGTGATCTTCCAGAAGAAACAATTTTTAAATTTAAGGCTGATTGATGTATAATCAATCAGTTACATTGAAAATAAAAGCAAAACCTGAAACTAATGTGGTGATATGCTGATCTACTTCATTTTAGTGTTTATACTATAAATGGCTGGGTTCACACGTTATTCTAAATAAGAGCTTTATTCATCGTAACTATTCATATAATCCAACAAAACATTAAAGAGGAGCAACAAAATTGGAACTAATCTAGAACATAACTAACCAGCTAGTGAGATTCATAAAATGCAAAAAAATACTAAAGTCTAATTATTTTAAAAATGGTATTTAGCTCGTAAAGTTTACAAAGATTACATCTTGATGTTAATATAAGCAGTCTGAAACATATTAAAATTATTCTTTGCATGAAACTAAGTACAGCTGAGAAATGGTCTCTCTGATTACAAATTATTATTTTTTGTTTGTTTCTAGCTATATTACAGTTTTGAAAATAGAGTAATGAATCAAAAAGCTTTCAGTTTTGTTTCTTTTAGAAGCTCCACAAACATTAGAACAAAGGGGGGAGTCCATTATTAGCACTGCAGAGCAGGAGGGAGAAGTGCTTTAAAAGTAAGATACCACGATGTTCATCCTTGTTCTTCTGTTTTGCCTGGGTGGTGCAGTGGGACGTGTAACCTTTTCTAACTGGAGCGGTCGTCCTGTACAGTGGGGCTTGAACAGATTTTATGGTCTTTATGGGCTGGAGTTGAAGTGGAGCATGATTGTAACAAAGCTTGAACACTGTCAGACAAGCAAGGAGCAAGACCAGTGGCAAGGCTGAGGCCAAGAATGGGCAGGACTGAGGGCCCTGGAAATGAATAACCAGAGTGACACAACTGTAGGTCAAGACAGGGGACAAGGCAGGGTTTAGTGCTGCTGCAATAGTTAGAAGCTTATTGTGGATTCTAAAATGGCTCAGGTCTTTCAGTCTATCAGTTAATAAACTTATTAATCACCTATTATGTGCCAGGCACTGTGCCATGCAAAGGGTTTTTATGGAGACATAGTAAGGTAGAGTGAAAGGAGCACTGTATTTGTTAGCAGAGGACCTGGATCTGTAGCTGGCTACCTGGGTACCCCTGGACAAGACAACTCCTCTCTCTTGTCCTCAATTTTCTCAACTCTGAAGTGAAAGTGATGGATTAGATGATCTAAGTTATTTCTTCCTGTGGGGAGCCCTGCTGTCTTGCTGAGAAAAAATCGCCTTCCCAGAGGTTGCGAGAGGGTGCATAAAAAGAGATGGGACTCTGGGAATGGTGGAAAATAGAGAACCTATTTTGTCACCCTGTGTACAAGCTTTTATAGGGTGTTTCCTAATTGTTTTCCTCTGAGGACATTGTGCACTTCTTTGTTCCCAGGCCATGGGTATAAACCACACTTATCTCAAGGACGTAATCCTCACGCCTGTGTGTGGGGTATGGAGACCCTAACCCAAAATTGGCTACTTGGAGACCTCTCAAAGTGAAGGTTTTAAGTTTTATTAGAATCTCACTAGAAGCATTCGGTCCTGTCTCTGGGAAATCCAGGGAGAGGAGGCCGCCCCACAAAAGCTGTGTTAAATAGACAAGGATTACCCGCCCCTCCCAAACATTAACCTAATTATTACTAATGAGGCTCTAATTTTGTTAGATAACATACATAATACATGAGGTCCACTACAAAAGCACAGTAACAACCTCAGAATACTGAACCCCTTTCAATCCAACCTAGATGTGTCCTTATCTGGGCCTGAGTGTCCCAAAGTCACTGTCTGCTTTCTGATTAGTCAACTCCACCTTCTGCTGCCAGCTCCTTTTATTCTACATTATTTCATTTTTAGTATTATCTAGAAGTTCCCTGTGAGCTGGTAACCCAACTTCTTCCCAAGGCTACTGTCTGGTACTTTTTATCAGTAGTCTTATTTCAGCAATTCTTGCAGTTTTATAGAAACTTAACCCTTTGCTACCTCTCACACTACCATTCCTTTCCCCAAACTAAAAACACCTAATTTGGTCTCAATAGTTAATCCAGTCAATTGTATTAATACTCAATAGCTCTTACATTACCTTGAAAGACATAATGACTTACATATATATGGGGAAACAATATTGAACTTAGTTATAAAATATAACGAAGTAATAAGAATGTATATATGATGTTCAGAATGGGGAAACTTCACTGCAAGTTATCCCTCACACCTGTGTGTTTGAGCTACTTCCTAGGTGATGGGGAACCGATCCAGGCCTGCTAGTAGGCTCTTCAGCTGAGAGGGCTTATTTAGCCATCAAGGTCAGAGTCCCACTGGCTTGTGGTCCTCTACATCTTCCAGCTCTAAATCAATGCTCCCTTGAACCTAGCCAAAGGGAGGAGAAGGAATCATCTTTTTAGACCTTAGAAGGCAATGATCTATCGTGGTGGACACTGATTTCTTCAACAATAATAATGACAGCGGCTAACATGTAGCACTTACTATGTGCCAGACACTATACTAAATGTTTTACAATTATTATCTCACTTGATCTTCATAACATCCCTAGGAGTTGGTGCCATTATTATCCTTATTTTACAGATGAAAAAACTGAGGCAAACAGGTTAAATTATTTATCCAGGGTCACATAGCCAGTAAGTGTCTATGGCTGGATTTGGACTCAGGTCTCCCTGACTCCAGGCCCCACTCTATCCACTGAGCCATCTATCTGCTCCCTTCAGATCAGTGACAGCATGTTCAGGCTCAGGCTATGCCTTCTGTGCTTTTATTTGGTGTTTCCTTATGTTTGGAAGGCCCATTCCCACCTACTGAATTCCTAACAGGCCTTTAAAAACCAACACAAATGCCTCCTTTGATTCCTTCTTTAATATCCCTAATCATGAATGACCTTCCCTCCTCCATGCATTTTTTAACCCTTTCTCTTATCCAATTCAACAAGCATTTATTAAATACTACTATGTGCCAGGAACCATGCTGAGTAGTAAGGTTATAATGAAAAGAGTCTTGCTGCCCCTCAAGGGCATACATTTTATAGTGGAGCAAGATTTACATAGATAAATGAATACCTTATATAAATACAGTAATTGTTTTTGTGGGGGAGGGGAGTAAGGAAAAACACTAGTAATTGGGAGGATCAGGAAAGGCTTATGTTGAAGGTAGCACTTCAGATCTACCCTGAATAAAGCTTAAGATTCCAAGAGGTGGAGATAAAGAATGAAAGAGTTCCAGGTATGAGAGACAATTTGCAAAGACTAGAGCTTCAGATAGGCCAGTTTGGTTAAAATAGAGTGCATAGACTGAGTAATGGAGAAATCACTCTGAAAAGGTAGCCTAGAGCCAGAATGTAAAAGGTTTGAAATGCCAAAAAAGAGGAATTTGCATTTTATACTAGAAGTAAAAGGAAGCCTTTGGACTGTATAGCAAAGGAATAAGTAATCAGACATGCTTTAGGAAGTCAATTAGGCAACTGCATGCAGGATGGATTAGAATCAGAAGGAAAAACCTGAGAAAGGGAGTACAATTAGTAGGTCAATGCAGTAGTTCAGATGAGGAGGCCTGAATAGTTCCTATGTCAGTGGAGAAAATAAGTTGGATATAAGAGATTTTGTGGGGGATAGAATTAACAAGACTTGGTAACTGATCGCAAATAGATAATGAGGGAGAAAGAAGTTAGGTATGTCTAGATGGCAATTATTCTTGAGCCACAGGAGCTAAGGGTATAGATGAAAGTTGAATATGTGAGTTGAAAGCCTTCAGTACAGAAATGATACCTGAACACTCAAGAGATGGTGGGTCCACAAAGAGAAAGAGAATAAAATTTATAGAAAATAAAGGAGGGTCTAGGACACAGCTGGTGTGTGCACCTGTGAATAAAGGGTTGCACATAGTTAAATGATCCAGCAAAGGAAAATGTGAAGGATTAGTCAGACAGGTAAGAGGATACCCAGGGGGGCAGCTAGGTGGCACAGTGAATAGAGCACCGGCCCTGAAATCAGGAGGACCTGAGTTCAGATCCAACCTCAGACACTTAACAAAAAACCAGCCTTGTGACTTTGGGCAAGTCAATTAACCCCAATTGCCCTACCTTCCCCCCTCCAAAAAAAAAAAAAGCAAATAAATAAATAAATATACAAGTTATTGAATGAAATAAAATATTTAGGAAAAAAAAGGAGAATACCCAGGACAGAGTTGTATTATGAAAAACCAATGAGAGAGAACCCTGGAGGAGGGGCTGTCAACAATGTCAAACTCTGTAGGGAGGTCAAGAAAGAAGAGGACTGAGCAAAGGCCATTTGACTTGCCATTTCTAGTCTCCATCATAGGAATCTTGATGAGAACAGTTTCAGAGGCATGATGGAGTTGAAAGCCAGATTGCAATGGAATGAAAAGTGAGTGAGAGAGGAAGTGGAGGCAATTAGAGGAGGTG
Organism: Petaurus breviceps papuanus; assembly: GCF_028583685.1. NCBI lineage: Eukaryota > Metazoa > Chordata > Mammalia > Diprotodontia > Petauridae > Petaurus > Petaurus breviceps. Next base: position 1,224,652 of record NW_027187185.1, read on the forward strand.
GGTTATTCTTGGAGTTTGGCTATGAAAGGGATAAGAAATATACAATAGCAGCTTGTGGGGATACCAAAGTTATGTGAGGTTTTTTGGTTTTGTTTTTATTTTTTAAAGGATAGGCCACATCTGGAGAATTTTCTAGGCAGCAGGAAAGAAAGTGGACAAAGACACATCCAGGATTAGAGTGAGTTGATGATAGATTGGGCAAGATAGGAAATCCTGAATATGATCTAAGGAGATAGGCTCCAGAGGACAAGAAGAAAGATTGACATTGGCAAAAAGAAGGGCCACCTCTTCCTTAAAGATTAAAGTAAAAACATAGAGAATTGAGAATGATATTGAGATTTTAAAATGGTTTGTTATTTTTATTTTCATGTAATAGCTACGATGATGAAATATGCCATACATCCTGACAGATGTGATAAACTTAAAATGTAGAAAAAGACATACATTTTCAGGTATGGCTAATTTGGGGATTTCTTTTGCTCAACTATGTTGCTGTACATTGAGGGATTTAAAGAAAAAAATTGCTTCATGATCATGGGGCTTGGGGAAGTGAGAGAAGTGAGAAGGACTGATTAATTAAAAAATACTTATTACTTGAGATGATTTTAAGTATGGAAATAGGGAGAAACAAGAACTCATTCATGAGGTACTCAATTTTATCATTAAAGCATGAGGCAAGATATTTTGTTGAGATGGATGAAGAGGAAGAGGAAAAAGTGACTTGAAAAGTGAACAAAAGATTTTAAATAAATACTCTTTACTCTTTATATATTCCGCTTAATTTATTTTTATACTAAAGTTATTTATCTGTTTGTGTGTAGATGATCCTACTTCTTCTAGGTATCATATAACTTAGCCATCCAAGACAAATGTGCATAGACCTTTGTAAAAAATTTTGAGTCTGAGGAAACACAATTTCTCTGTTCATCTCAGTAACCAATTGTTTGTTAAAAGATTTTAGCCATATGTTCATGGTCAGTCAGTTCAGCCCCTTGGGTTTATTTTGTTAACAAACAACTGCAACAAATGCCTAGTATAATTTGGTTCTTCAGATGACCTGAATAACTGGATGCCTAAAGGGTGGCTATTTTGTCTCTCTTAAAGACCAGATCACATAGACCATTTGCCAGTCTAATAGCTGAGTAATTGATTTACAAATAGTTTTATTTTTCTCCATTGTTGACTTACCCTATAATTCTATGTATGGTATATAATTAAATGGAGGAAAAACCAAACACACAAACTAAGCAACAACAAAACCTAGAAAATACCTATTCAAAATGCAAATATTAAAGCTACTTCCATTACTCCAGCCCTTATATCTGTATATAGTATGTTGCTATTCCTCCTACCTGTGTGACTTTGAAGAGGAAGGTCTCCAAGGAGGAAGCCTGGAACTAAAGGAAGGATATGAATCTTAGCTCTGCTTCTTAATATCTATGTGACTGTATAACCAAGTGACATAAGCTCTCTGGACTTCAATTTCTTCATCTTTAAGATGGAAAAATTATATGTCCTCTATGGTGCCTTTCAGCTCTAAATCCATAGTTAACTGAACCTACAAGTCACAAAACTAGAACACCAGTCCTAATCTATCTCCCAGACTCATGACCTAATTCGATTTCTATACCCATTGATTCTGCTGGCACTTTAAAACACGTGAAAAATGAGTCCAAAGTGTTCTTTCTCAAGCCTGCTTTTCCCCTTTCTTCTTCCCAATCTGCTATCATCTTCATCTTTTCAGTCACCCTACTTGGAAACATCTTTTTTCTTCATTTCCCATATTCAGTCGATTTCAAATTTCCCTTCCCTTATACTTCCACTACTAACACACTTCATTGCCTCTCATCTGGACTAATAAAAAAAAATAGACTATTCTTTTGATCTTCCTGCCTCCTGTATCTCTCTGTCTCAGTCCTTTATATTCAATATTTTCTCAGAGTAATCTTCGAAAAGCACAACTCTAATCTCTTCATTCCCTTATTAAAAAAAAAAAAAAGCTTTTAATGGTTCTACAATGTCTACAGAATAAATTTTGGCCTTCAAAGTACTTCATGATCTTTCCCAACCTACCTACCTTTCTGGTTTGATCTCCTACTGTTCTCATTATGTATTCTAAGCTTGCTCAAAGCTTTCCCCACACTACCCACTTCTTGTTTTCCTAATTCATTGCCATTATTATATTTCGACCTCTCTTAGGAACACTCACTAACATTTCCTTCCATCAAAACCCTCTGGTAACATGACAAATAGGGGAATTTGTTTTGGTCCATGAAAGGCCAAGCACAAGCAAATAGCATATCAAACTATTACTAGCATAGCAAACTCCATTTAATCGGTGACAAATTAAGGCAAAACATTCACAGAAAAGAGAAAATCAAAATAGAGCATTCACCAAGTGTAATTAAATAATTTCCAAGTACTACTCCACCCCTGAGCAGTACATTCATTTAGTCAATCACAAAATCTTCTCTCCATTCAACTGGAGATTAGTTTCCAGTCATAAACTAAGTACATTCATTTGATCAGTCACAGAGCACAAAAGGCCAAAAGTTTCCCACCCCTGGATCACAACTGAATTACAATTATCATCAGCAAAGCATTCAATACCCAAGGGGTAGTCTTTTCTTCATCTTGACCAAAGGCAAATTCTCAGCAATCTCAGTTCCTGGGGAGACAAAACTTAACAAAGCCACAAAATACATTGCCAGGGTCCTCATCAAATCACTCTCTGCCTACAGAACAGTCTCAGGACCCCTGAAAGCTTCAACAACACCCTCTTCCAGGATTTCTGTAAACATAAAACAGGAAAATCCTTCTTCAGGGTTTCTGAACCAACAGCAAGGTTCCAGGGCCTCTGCAACAATAGCGCTGTCCTTCACCAGCAGAGGAACATGGCAAAACAACATCAAAACAGACAGACAAAATACTGGCATAACAGCTATGCCTCCTCAGTTCTCAGCAGCTGCTGGTGGCAGCTCTCAAAAGCCCTGGGCAGCTCCAACTGGCCCTCAGCAATCCTCAATCTTTCTCTCTCTGTCTCCAGGATGCTACTCCCAAAAGTTCTTCTGGCCTCCTCTGCTTGGGCCTGTCTCTAAATCCAAGGCACCAGCTCCTTCTAGTTCAGCCCTCTCTCTTCATATCAACAAGTCCATCCCACAAGTGGGATTCACAAGCTCTGGATTTCAACACTCAACCTGAAAACCAAGCCAATACAGGGGGATCTTTAAATTCTGTTACCATTATAGCTGACTATACAAATTTGCAAAATTTGTTGTTGTTTTTTTTCTTTCTCTGTTGAGGGGAAAAGAGGCAGGAGGGGGGAGAATTCCATACTGAAAATATAATAAAATTGAATTTTAAAAACCCTGTGGTAAACCATCACCTCTTTCTCTGTCTTCTTCTGACAAAAGTATTATCTTCTGTTTTTTTCCATAGCTGGAAATGTCTCATCCAACTACCTCCTTTAAGAGACTAAGAAATTTATGCCCAAAGAGGACCTCCTAAAGAAAGAAAGCAGGGCTCAATTCAAATTCAGCTTTTCTGATTCTAAACCCTTGTCTTTTTCTGAAAACTAGTAGGAAGATGAAAAGAAGGTTGGAGAATGGTAAATTGGTTCAATAGTTACTAATTAAAATGGGGAGAAGGCAGGGGCATGGACTATATGTTTTCTAAGGTCTCTTTCGGCTTTAAATCCACAATTATATGATCCCATGAATCCAAAATTTAGGTCACCCTCTTTTTTTTTTGTTTTTTTTTTTTAATGCTTTATTAACTTCTGATTTACATCATTTGTTTCCACCAGATTTTGAGTTACAAATTTTCTCCCTGTTTTTCCCCTACCCACTGCCCCAAAATACCAGTCCCACAGGATATCCCCTCCTCCAATCTGCTCTCTCCCATATTTTCTCCCATACCCCTTTAGACTTTTCCAGTGGATCTCTATGCCTCACTGCCTGTATATCTTATTTCCCAATTACATGTAAAATAGTATTAAAAATAGTATATATATATATACAATGTGTACACAGACACATATATTTGAATATTTGATTTTAAAACTTTGAATTCCAGATTCATTCCCTCCCTTCCTTGTTACCCAACCTTACTGGGAAGATAAGCAGTTCAGTATAAGTTGTACATGTGTGGCTAATGCAAAACAATAACATAGTAGATATATTGTAAAAGACTGACTATATTTCCCTCCCTCCTATCCCACTTCCCACTTGTTCTATTCTCTACTTTGATCCCGTCCCTTTTCAAAAGTGGGTGCTTCCAAATTACCTCCCCCCCTAGCCTGCCCTCCCTCCCATCATCCTGTGATAGTAATGGCAATTAAAGATTCCCCTGTATTGGCTTGGTTTTCAAATTGATTGTATTAAAACCCAGAGTTTGTTAATCCCACCTGTGGGATGGGCTTGTTGATGTGAAAAGAAAGTCCTGAAGTGGGAGGAGCTGGTGATGTAGATTTGGAGAGACACTGGAGAGAGGTGGAAGATCTTTTTTTGGAAGCAGCACCTCGTGGAGAGAGAGAGAGACTAAGAGGATTGCTGGTGGCCGCTTTGAATTGCCCTGGAGTTTTGAGACCTGCCCCCTGAGCTGCCAAGGACTGAGGAGACATGGCTGTTTTGCTGGTACTTTGTCTGTCTGTTTTGATGTTATTTTGCCAGATTTGTCCACTGGTGAAAGACTGTCCTGTTGAAGAAGTCCTGGAACCTGGCATTTGGTTAAGAAGGCCTGAGACTGTCCTGCAGACAGAGAGTGAATACTGTCCACTGGTGAGGGACAGTACTGTTGTTGCAGGGGTCTGGAGACTGTCCTGCAGACAGAATGAATACTGTCCACTGGTGAGGGACAGTACTGTTGTTGCAGGGGTCTGGGAGCCTTTCTGTTGGTTCAGAAGCCCTGAAGAAGGATTTTCTTGTTGTATGTTTACAGAAATCCTGGGAGAGGGCTTTGCTAATGTGTTCAGGGGTTCTAGGGCTGTTCTACAGACAGAGGATAAATTCATGAAGGGACTGGCAATGTATCTTATGGCCTTGCTAAGCCTTGTCTCTCTAGGAACTAAGATTGCTGAGAACTTGCCTCCTGTCAAGATGAAGAAAAGACCTCCATTTGGGTATTAAGTGCTGTGTTTAAACTTGATGTAACTCTGGGGTAGATTCAATTGTGATCCAGGGGTGGGGAACTTTTGACCTTTTTGTGTTCTATGGTTGAGCAAATGAATGTCTTTTACTTATGTTTGGAAACTAATCTCCATTTGAGAAGAGGGGCTTTGTGGTGGACTTAATTAAGGTATAGCCTAGGGGTGGAGAAGTATTTGGAACAGAGACTTTGTAATTGATTGAATGATTGGAAAGTCCTGGGGTGGGGTAGGCCTTGGAGATTATTTAATCACACTTAGTAAATGCTGTATTTTGAATGATGTCATGTTTTGATCTTCTCTGTTCTGAGTTTGTTACTGAATAAAATAGAGAGCACCTATGCTGGTATTTTGAACCTGGGAAGTTGCCTTCTTTTGGCATTACATTACACATCCCCCCTCTCATCCCCTTCCCCCCCTACTCTCCTGGAGGGTGAGATACCCTATTTAGTGTGTATTTCACTCCCTCCTCAAGCCAAATTCAATGGGAATAAGGTTGACCCATTCCCTTTTGCCTTCCTATTCTTCCTCTCCATTGTAACCAATTTCCCTTGCTTCTTCTGTATGAGATAGTTTACCCCAATCTGTCTCTCCCCATCTCTTCTCATTATATTCCTCTCTCACCTCTTAATTTCACCTTTTAAGTATCATACCTTCCTGTTAAATTGGTCCTGTGCCCTCTATCTGTGTATACCTGTAAAGATATATACACACATTCACATATATATTCATATGCCCACATACCCTCATGTATAGGCATCTATATATTTCTATTCCCTTCAACTACTGAGAAAAGTTTGATAAGTTACAATTATTGTTTTTCCATGTAGGAATGTTAATAGTTCAACTTTGATAAGTTCCTTATGATTTCTTTTCCCT